>NC_142950.1:18460098-18462598 GCF_046866305.1 Octopus bimaculoides | reverse complement strand
CGTTTCCATTATTTTGTCCAACCCCTGTATATACATACACATATGCATATATACATACACACACATATATATATGTGTATATATATTTGTGTGTGTATGTATGTGTGGGTGTATTTGTTTATATATACATATTACATATATATATGTATGTATATATGTATGGCCGTTTTCGTGCGGGTGACACGTAAAAGCACCCACTACACTCTCTGAGTGGTTGGCGTTAGGAAGGGCATCCAGCTGTAGAAACTCTGCCAAATCAGACTGGAGCCTGGTGTTGCCATCCGGTTTCACCAGTCCTCAGTCAAATCGTCCAACCCATGCTAGCATGGAAAGCGGACGTTAAACGATGATGATGATGATGATGATATATATATATATATATATATATATGTGTGTGTGTGTGTGTGTGTGTGTGTGTGTGTGTGTGTGTGTGTGTGTGTGTATATATATATGTATATATATATATATCATCATCATCATCTTTCTCATCATTTAACATCTGCTTTCCATGCTGGCATGGGTTGGATGGTTTGACAGCAGTTGGCTCGGCAGAAGGCTGCACCAGGCTTCAGTGTCTGTTTTGGCATGGTTTTTAACAGCTGGATGTCCTTCCAAATGCCAACCACTTTACAGTGTGGACTGGATGCTTTTTATGTGGCCTCAACACTGACTGGATCACTGAGTAACTCACAAGACAAACATCCTTTAAGAGGGAGGGGCCGTTGGTTAAGTAATATATCACTGTGAGAATGTGAAAGAAACCACTCTTATGATAATGAATTCACCTAAGGATTTACCAAAGGATATACCCGAGAAAGAACTGATTCAAATGGATTTAATTAAACCCTCCTTCCCCCCTGAACATAATGAAACATTATGAACTGTAATGAATATCATTAAATGAGGAGCTTTCCTTTCACTGTCTATCATACATTGCTTCATTTCTCTAATGACAGAATACTTGGTTTATAATGTCTTTAATTGACATGATGATACAATAGCTGGGACATATCTCCCTTAAGGTGGCAAGCTGGCAGAAACATTAGCACACCAGCTGAAATGCTCAGCAGTATTTCGTCTGTCTTTGTGTTCTGAGTTCAAATCCCGCCCAGGTTGATTTTGCCTTTCATCCTTTCAGGCCTTGTGCATAGATTAGAATAGCTGGGATATCCCAGAAACAGCTATTACAGACTTTCACTACTATCTTTTCCAGTCTTGTATTATTTTACTATTTTTAGACTGAATTAAATAAATTTAAATGTCATAGTCCTGCTTTGACTAATTGTTTGCCTTACTCACTACTTTAACCAATACCTACCGACTAAAAGTAAGTCACCAACTGCCAGATTTTTTGAACAAGACTTTCACACAACCACAACTCCAACTGTTGTTCTAATTGGAATTTTGGTGAATTACCTATTGGAGCACTCAGAACACATACCTATTAGTTTAGGTTACCTTGACTTAAACTCCTCATATCTTGTGGTAAAGATTTTTTGCCAACATAATATGGCAGTCCTGGTTTAGGACGAATGAAGGCTGTATTTTTACCCCAAGAGACATTGTCTCCAGCTGGCTATACGACACAATCTGTGTCCTTATATTTTTGAACAAGGTAAATAACCCAAAAATCGTGATACACAGATATTGTTTTGAGCTGAGTGGGGGTGCTAGATTCCCTTGTTTGCAAATATAAGGACACAGATCGTGTCATATAGCCAGCTGGAGATGATGACTCCTGGGGCTAAATTACAGCAACATTCGTCCTAAACCAGGACTGCCATGTTATGTTAGCAAACAATCTTTACTACAAAGTACTGTTGCTGAATATCTCACGTTGTGAGATTTAAAAATAGTAATTTTCTAATCTTCATATCTTGTATATATGTATATATATATATATATATATATATATATATATATATGTCGTCAGTGGATAATATATCTGAAAAAGAAGCACACTCTAAAGGATAGAGCAGTAAGGTATTTACATGCAGTTAAACATATATCCAGTCATAGAGTGACCAATGGTTTCACATCTATAAAGCTTTTAACCTTATAGATGGGGCCTTGGCATCTAGTGGGTTTAAGGAAGTACCACTGGAATGTTGTTTGGTTTCTCCCATCCTTCTCCCTTTACCCTTATTCGTTCATTCCCCTGTTCGTTCTTTCATTCTCCCTCACTCACATTTCCTTGCCTTCTCTTCTTGCTCACTTTCCCTCCACTTTTCACTTCACTGTGTCTCTGTCATTTTTTCTCACCCCTCCTTAATTCTTTTGTCCCTCTGCCTCTACCTCTCTCTCTTCTCTTCCCATGTGACCAGTGTTCGGCCAAGCCTGATCTTTCTTTCTTGGCCGGCCGTTGTGCATGCAACATCATTATTCCTCCCTGTGCCTGTGAAATCTTGTATCCCTGCCGTAAGGCCTTATTTCTACACACGCCAGCTTAATTTAATTCGTCCTCTGTTGTTATGTCCTGCAATTTTTATTGTATTTGTGT
>NC_142950.1:18450098-18455098 GCF_046866305.1 Octopus bimaculoides | reverse complement strand
AATTGTCACCATTTTATATTAATTTCACGCATGCGCATTGTTTGTTTTTGATTTTGTCGACTATACGGTACAGTAGGGTCAGTTGGGTGCCATCTGTGAGAAAAACAGCACCATGACACAGTTTACTCTACCAGAAATTTAGAAATGACTTGCTGTGCTGCTTGGCATTTGTGCCGGAAGCTCCAATACAAACATTTCAGAGTGTCTGGGTGTCAATCCGAGGACACATACCGAGTGTGATAAAAATCAAACATGGAGTGATCATTAGTGATGGCAATGTTATGCCTTCATTCATCTTCCCACACGACATCAAACTCAACACGGGCCTACATCAAGTGCCTGGAGGAGGTAATGCTGCCCTGGGTCAAAGAGTTGGCTGCTGGAAGACCCTATATCTGGCAACATAACTCTGCATCATGTCACACAAGCAGGAGAACCCAGTCGTGGCTGTCAAACAATTTTTGTGATCACATCCCCTTTAACATCTGGCCCCCTACCTCCCAAGACTGCAACCCCCTTGATTATTATGTATGGTACACATTTGAGCAAGAGGCCAACAAAACTCCTTGCGACACCAAAGATGAACTGAAGGCAAGAATTATGGTAGCATTCACCAGCTTAAACAAGGAGACTGTCCAGAAGAGTTGCAGGAGATTCCAAAGTCGTCTGGAGGCTGTGGTTGAAACCAATGGTGATTTGATTGAATAAATTCACTCTTCAGATATTTTTATGTAATTTCATGTAATTTATGTAAATTCACTCTTAAGATATTTTTATGTAATTTTGGTAAATATATCTGTTAAAATGAAATGTCAGTGTTATTTTCACTATTGCATAATTTAGATGACAGTTTATTCACCACACCTTGTATATATGCATATTTATATATATATATATATATATATATATATATATGTATATATATATGGTCGATGGAAAGTGAAAGAAGTCTGACAAATGTGTGTGCATGCGTGCGTGCGTGTGCATGTTGTTTCACACTCAATGTAATAAATTACAGTGGTTGGTATATCCAAATTGCAAGAGAAACTACAATCTAATCACAGTAGAACATTAGGACACAAATGGTCAGAATTTTCTTGGAGGAATGAAAGTGAAGTTAACCCTGGTGGGATTTGATCTCAGAAGGTAAAAAGCTGGAAAAAAATACTGCTAGGTACTTTTCTGATGCTCTAATGCTTCTGCCATATTGACACCTTTATAGCTGAGATTTAAGTTCAGGACCAGCAATGTTGAGAGGACTACTTAACTGGTACTTTACATTAATGACTTCACAAGGAATGATGAATGGTTTAGTTGACTTTGACGAGATTTGAACTCAGAATGTATAGAGTTAGAAGAAATAGCACAAGACATTTTTCATGGTACTCTAATGATTCTGCCTGCTTGCAGAGTAATAATGGTTTCAAATTTTAGCACAAGGCCAATAAGTTTGTGGGGAAAGGTAAGTTGACTACATTGACCCCCCCTTCCCCATTGCTCAAATAGTAATTATTTTATCAATCTTGAAAGACTGAAAAGTAAAATCAACCTTGGCAGAATTTGAACTCAGAATGTAAGTATTTTGCCCAGCGTGCTAACAATTCTGCCAGCTTCTTGCCTTGAGATTGCTTTAAATATTGGTTTCAAATTTTGGCACAAGGCCAGTAATTTTGAGGGGGAAGGATAAGTTAATTACATCAATCTCATTACTGGTACATATTTTATCAACCCCAAAAGGGTGAAAGGCAAAGTCGACCTCAGCAGAATTTAAACTTATGATTGTAAAGATGGACGAAATGCTACTAAACATTTTACCTGACTACTAATGATTCTGCCAGCTCACCGCCTTAGCTTACTGAAAAATAACAACAACAACAATAATTGTTTTTGTTTCTGATTTGAGCTCAAAGCCAGCAATTTTAAAAGAAGGCAGTTAGTTGATATTATCAACTCCAGTATATGACTGATACTCTGTTTTATCAACCCTTAAAAAATGAAAAGCAAAGTTAACTTCAATGAGATTTGAACTTAAGAAGTTAAAAATCAGAACCAATATCACCAGGTACTTTGTTTAATGTTCTGACAGCTGTGCTAATTGACTGTTTTAATAATCCTTTCTACTATAGGCACAAGGTATGAAATTACAGGGAGGGGACTAGTTGATTACATCAACCCCAGTGCTCAACTGGTACTTATTTCATCGACCCTGAAAGGATGTAAGGCAAAGTCAACCTTGGTGGAATTTGAATTCAGAACATAAAGACGAACAAAATGCTGCTAAGCACTTTGCTTGGTTTGCTAACAATTCTGCCAGTTTGCCGCCTTCACTGCAAGGTCATGCAGGATAGTGATGCAGTACTACTTAGGAAGTGAACCTAAAAGAAGGGGCTATAGAAAACAGATGTTAACACTTTGGGTAGAGAAGGGTATGTTTAAAGTGACTGAGCAGTGATTAGTGAATCAAGCTAATGCTATTGGGAGAAGAAAGTGAATGACAAAATTGGAGATAGAAGGGATCACAAGGGAAATGGAAAAGAAAGACCAGGCAGTAGAAACGGAAAGACAAACAACAACATAAGAGATACAGCTCAAACCAAAGAAGAACTTAAAGGAAAAAATAATAATAGCACTACCAATAAGGAAGGGACAACTGGCACCAACGACTTAAGTCATTGAAGTGAGGAAGATCAGAAGATTTTAGATGAGTTGCAGGAAATAATGAGTAAAGAAGTAAGAAAAAGATTGCCAGCATTAAAAAGCATCAACAGAAGGAAGCTACAAGAACTGACTAGGAAAGTAGAATCTGTTATCAGTAGGATAGATGTTAAAAATATAGAAGACACTAACTTATTGATCTATGCAGGAGGGGTAGTAGTCACCAGAGGATTAGATATCTCACAGAGAAAGATTAAAAATGAACAAATATGGAAAAGGAGACTACAAAATAAAGTGAAGACTTTAAGACAAGATCTGAGTAGAATAGAAGCTTGGAAACTGAACAAGTTACGAAACACAAGATGCAAATCTTCCCTTGAGAAAAGATACTTAGTCACGGAGAAAGGATTTGGGACAGTAATAGAAGAGTTGAAACAGCATATCATAGCAATAGTAGGCAAGCTCTCCAGATATCAGAAAAGAAAAGATCAGTATCTACAGAATAAATTATTTGAGACAGACCAAAGGAGATTTTATAACCAAATAAATAGTGGAGAATGAAGTACTGAATATGAGAAACCTAATGCAGAAGAAGCTAGAAAGTTCTGGAATAATATTTGAGATAAGCCAGTCAAGCATAATGGAGATGCAGTATGGTTAAAGAAAGTGAGGGAAAAAATAGTGAGTGAGAAGCAGCCAGACCTAAGACTAACTGGTACATAATGCCAAATTGGAAGGGCCGAGGACCAGATTTAGTTCAAGGGTACTGGTTAAAGAAATTTAGCAGCTTACATGGGAAGCTGAGGGGAACAACTTCAGGATTGCCTTAATGGAAGAATAATACCAGACTGGATGACTAGAGGAAGGATAATACTCATTATGAAGGATAAGAGCAAGGGTACCATTAGTGTGGAAGCTGTTAACAGGAATGCTTTCAGAAAGCACTTATGAGCACCTTGATAATCAGAATTTATTACCAGAAGAACAGAAAGATTACAGGAAGAAGGCTAGAGGAATGCATGATATATTATACATAGACAAAGCAGGTCTAAATGAAAATGAAGTAAAAGCGAGAAAGAAAAATCTAACAATAGCATGGATAGATTATAAGAAAGCCTATGACATGATCCCACACTCATGGATAAGTGACTGTTTGAGTATATTCAGTCTGAAGACAACATAAGAGAATTAATTAGCTTTAGCATGAAGAAATGGAAAGTAAATTTCTACTCAGGTGACACACTCTTAGGGAAAGTTAATATCAAAAGAGGAATTTTCCAGAGGGACTTGTCTTTAATATTTGTCTTATGTTTGATCCCCCTCTGTTAAGTATTAAGGAAGGCAAAGGCAGGGTATCATTTCAGAAATAGCAAGGGAAAAATTAATCATTTACTCTACATGGATGATCTGAAACTTTTTAGTAAGAATGAAAGAGATAGATTCCTTAATACAGACTGTAAGACTCTTCAGCAAAGATACAGTCACGGAATTTGGCATAGAAAAGTGTGCAATATTAGTCATGAGGAGGGAACAGGTTGTCAATAGTGAAGGCATCCAGTTACTAGATGGCCAGACATTAAAATCATTGAAAGGAGAAGAGAGTTATAAGTATTTAGGAGTATAAGGATCTGACAGAGTAGTAACTATAGAAATGAAAACAAAAATTGAGAAGGAGTACATCAGAAGGGTGAGGAAGCTAATGAAGTCGAAGCTAAATGGTCTGAATCTAGTGACGGATGTAAATACTTGGGCAGTATTGTTACTTAGATATTCAGCAGCTTTCGTAGATTGGACAAAAACTGAATTAGCAAAGTTAGACAGAAGAACCAGGAAGGAATTCAGTATGAATGGAGGACTCCACCCAAGGGCAGAAGTAACAAGACTATATTTACCAAGAAAAGGTCAACAATAGAGGGAGTAAATTAGATTGGCCCTAAGTTAGGAGTTATTATAGAGGTTGTTTAATGTCCTTAAAATCTTTAAAGGTGCTGGTATCCTTATGTATACAGGAAAGATGAAGGTCTAGTTTATTATTTATGACATTTTTACTTATTTGATCTCTTTGAAATTTCAAACAGCTCCATGCGGCAAAGCCTTCACCCGTATCTGCTGTTCGAGTATGGTTTAGTGATCCTAATGATGTCCCAACTCAAATCAAATTTAACATTGTTGCCCTTGAGCTCCCAAATCTTCATGGCTAGAGAAGCCATGCTTGCCCTATGTTTTAATATAAGAGAAGAATAGTGGTTATGTAAGCACTCCTTGAGATTTACAGAACAGCCAATATAAGTGTAAGTATTGGTCTCCGTCACAACATTACATTTGTAAACAACATTTACTGCAAG
>NC_142950.1:18417598-18445098 GCF_046866305.1 Octopus bimaculoides | reverse complement strand
TTAATATGTTGTGCATACAACTGCATCAATTTACTTTATATGTATTATTAAGGTGTCTCAAACTGAGTTTGAGTGTGACAGCAATACAAGAGATGTGATATCTTCACTAATGTACATAGCAGCTCTTCCATGGCTTTTGTCTGTATGAAATACAGCATACCTTAGTATGTGTACTTCTGCATCTCTTATATTAGAAGTTAGATGTGATTCAATGAGAGCCATATATATACATATATATGTATGTATATACATAGGCGCATATTAATAATATTTATAATGTGTGTTTGTAGTTTTTGCACAGAATGTGTTAAATATGTTGTAAATGCACAGCTTTAGCATAAACTAATGTTGCTGTCCTTTGAAAGCCTTTAGAAATTATATGTGACCTGATTGTAAGACCATGTACCCATGTGTATACATGCATATATTTTGGTAACTTTGAAGGCGTGTAAAACAACTGTGAAATTAAACAGAACATTTATTGTAGAAAATAACATAATAAAGAATAATGAGTAAAATCATTGACTACAACATATTGTACATATTAAATAGTAATCAAAACTATATAATACTTGAGGAGTGATAGATATAATTTTCTGGTTTTCCTGTTATATTAGCATTTCTCTTTTCATCCACATACTCTCATTAATAAGTTTCCAACTAACCAATGGAAGTTTTTGCTTGGTTGGTGCCACATCTTCTGACATCTGATCATAAGTACACCAGGCTGATCACATCATGGGAAAATCTGACATCATCTGAGGTAGATTCAGCAGGTTTCTTTGAACATTTCCTAAGCCAGGATGAGTGTTGGGTTCACAACTTTGAGCCAAAGACAAAGAGACAATCCATGCAGTGGAAACACCCATCCTCACCTGCTCCAAAGAAAGCCAAGGTTGTTTTACCAACAGAGAAGGTGATGACCCCAGTTTTGAGGATGCAAAAGACATTGTGTTTATTGACTATCTTCAAAAGGGCCACATCATCAATAGAGAGTATCATGCCAACCTACTGAGGCAGTTATGAAAGGTATCAAAATAAAACACCCAGGAAAACTGACGAAAGGGATCTTGTTTCATGAGGACAATGGTCTAGTACTCAAACCTTTACTTTTAATGGCTGGTGTGTGTGACTGGTTGATCACTCTTCTTATTCTCCTGATTTGGACCCATCTGGCTATCATCTGTTCCCCAACAGGAAAAAAACACTTGGCTAGGAGCCAGTATTGCAGTGATAATGCCATCTCCATTGTTGATGATGTTTTTGTTTAACAGGATGAAAGCTTCATTACCCAATAGAAGGATCCAAGCACTGCAACACCAATAGAAGAAATATGTGAACAACAAGTGGGACTATGTTGAAAAATAAGCCTCATTTGGTCACATTACATGAGGGTATCTTGGTCAGCCTATGAACTTTCCAGCTGACCGTCATGTGTGTTTGTGTGTGTGTGTGTGTGTTTGTATATAATATATAAGAGACAAAGTGTACATATGCCGCTATATATATATATATATATATATATATAGAGTTATTAATATTTCTAAGTCTCTCTAAAGGAGACTACGGCAGCGGTACTGGAAATTAATAGTTATCGCCAAGCCAACATGGCAGTCCCAAAATTAGGACGAAAGCTGCCGTGAATTAGCTCCAAGAAGCCATCGCCTCTAGCTAGCTATGTGACACACGAAACCTGTGTCCTTTATAACCTTCGAACAGGGGAGGTCAGCAGTGTCCCCCTGCTGGTTTGGCATCTGCAGACTAGACTAGTTTCAGGGTGTTGCCCCTTGTCAATGCAGGGTAGCCAAGCCTTAGCCAGGCGGCGCTGCTGACTATCTGCTCAAAGGTTATTTATCTAATTTCAGTGGAATCTATCCACTGGTTTTCAGAAATAGAGTTATTAATATTTCTAAGTCTCTCTAAAGGAGACTACGGCAGCGGTACTGGAAATTAATAGTTATCGCCAAGCCAACATGGCAGTCCCAAAATTAGGACGAAAGCTGCCGTGAATTAGCTCCAAGAAGCCATCGCCTCTAGCTAGCTATGTGACACACGATATATATATATATATATATATAAATAATACAGAATGGGACAAGAACACAAAACATTCAGACAGTTAGGTCCCTTTCTTGTATTACCTAACTGTCTGGATTTTTTGTGTTCTTGTCCCATTCTGTATATATATAATATATATATATATATATATATATATATATATATATATGTATGTAGGTATGTAAGTGTATGTACATCTTTGCATGCGTGTGTGTATGTTTGTGTCTCTTTGTCTTGACATCATGCAGCCATTGTCACCAAGTGTTATCATCATTCAAACAATTTCATTCCTTTCCAGTCTTCCATGGGCAAATATCAGCTTCCTTGGAAACAGGTGAGGTTTGACAAAAGGCAGGGCATTTGGCTTTAGAAAATCTGTGTCAACGATGTCCATCTGACCCAGTTAAACATGGAAAAGTTAAACTGATGCTGATGATGATGCTGATGCTGCTGATGTTATATGTATCCTTTAGTATAGATTTCAAATTTTGGTTCAAAGCCAGTAAGTTCAGGGGAGGGGTAGGTCAATTACGTTGACTCCAGTGTTCAACTGGTACTTACTTTATTGACCCCATTAAGATGAAAGTTAAAGTCAACCTCAGCAGAATTCATATCCTTTAATATAAATGTCTGATGGTTTTCCCTCAAAAAAGTATTTCATCTGGGCTTGCACACATGTGAGCAAATGCATGGTTTGGTTAACCTTGAGTGGCAGAGACCCTATATGGAGTGAAGAGGGGTCAGATTGAGTAAGTGTATTGAGAGGGAGCCAGAGTGCATGTGTGCCATCTGAGGCAAGCCTTGCCTTTGCCTCACCCTCAACCAACCATTCTCCTTGACCCCCACCCCACCCATACAGGCTTATAAAGCAGAACCAAAAGTGCTGCCTCCAAAAAGTATCACCCAGGGAAGATCACTCCTTCCCCCCAAGATATTTCTTTATATCTTGGTTAACTGGTTACTGAGAAGAAAGCAGAGATCAACTGCTGAATCAGGTCTGCAACTTTGGCATTCACATCCCTTCAATGGTGTGTCTGGAAGAAACCCAACATCTCTCTTGAGACCAAGATCCATCTTTTCCACATGCTGGTTCTGCCTGTCCTCCTCTACAGTGCTGAAGCCTGAACCATCCTCAAACAAGACCTGAACAAAGTCAAGGTGATCCAAATGCGGTGTCTTTGTCAAATCCTTGGTGTCTTTCTCAGTGACTGAATCTTAAACAGCAACATCCAAGAACAATGCCAATGGCAGCCGACCATTGAAGACCAAGTCTGGCAATGCAGGCTACTGTGGTTTGGCCACATCTGCAGGATGAGCACTGGAAGACTACCACACCAACTTTTGTGGTGGCAGCAACCCATGCACTGAAGAAGACATGGGCAAAACAAATTGAGGAAAACCTGAAGCTGCAGCACCTCAACCTTGAGCATGCCAAGGCCAGTGCCATAGATTGAAAAGCATGGAATAGCATCATCACTAGAGTCCATCATTCAGTGGCACCCACAGTAGTATATTGGTTGCAGGGGAACAGCCTTTCATTCTGGTCACCAGCTAGGGAAAGTTCAGTTCAGTTCAGGTCTATCTCCACTCCAGTTACGCAACTGGGTAAGTGAAAGTACCAGGAGTATAGAGGTAACAACTGAATGACTTAGGGGTAAACAGGTGATAAAAAGTGATAGAGTGATCGGTAGTTCCCAAGGTAGCTTACCCATCATTCTCCATCACATTTTTACCTTAATTACATTAGTTTTACCATTTATCCTCTTGCTTTCTCCATTCATTCATCCTGGTTCTTCTTCTGTCATCACTCACTATTTTCTACCTGGTCCTAAATACTCTCTTTCTGAATACAAGATGGGAAGGGATGGTCATGGTTGGAATGCCTTTGATTATAAAAATCAACATGATCATGGCTGACTTGAGCTTGAAAGTAGAAGAGGAAGAAGAATAACAACATCATCAACCCCTGTACATGAAAACATGTTTAAACACAAGGATATACATACAAAAGAAATGCAGCTTGAAGAAGAAGAAGAAGAAGAAGAAGAAGAAGAAGAAGAAGAAGAAGAAGAAGAAGAAGAAGAAGAAGCAGGAGGAGGAGATGGAGGAGGGGAGGAGGAGGAGGAGGAGGGGGAGGAGGAGGCAAAATGTTTTTCTGCTTTCCTTGTTTTTCTTCTTTCTTTGAAATACAAAAATAAAATTATACAAAAATCAAACAAAAAAGAGAAAAATGAAACAAAAAAATAAATAAACTGGTGATATAACTCAATATAAATTGCTCCTACCAAAGCTTAGCTGCCTTGTTAAGTCTGTTTTACATAATATAGAGTTGAGAGTTGGTGTGAAATTGAAGATTTTAGCTGGAAATATTTGACAAATTTTTGTTAAAAAGAAAGAGTAAAAAAAATTAATCAACAAATGAAGGAAAAGAAAAAAAGAAAGAAAGAAAAGCATAAAAAGAAAAAAAAACAATAACTAAAAAATGAGAAATTTCTTGTGGAAGGCTGAACAACAGAAAGGAATACATTTTATAATCAATCATCATTATTATTATGATCATGATCATGAACAGCAACACCACCGCCGCTGCCATCACTACCACCACTACACCGTCATCATTACTGCCATCATCATCATCATCATAAATAATACCATTGCCGCTACCACCGTGATTAATACCACCACCACCACCACCACCACAACCGTCATGAAAAATATCCCTGCCACCGCCATCATGGTCATCTCTCATGTTGCCTCTGTTGATTATTCTTTTCTCTTATTGCTACCTCTTATTTTTATCTTCTCTCTCCTCCCTCTCTCACTGTTCTCTTTCATGTTTCCATCTCCTTCTTTCATACTATCTCTTTCTTCTCTGCTATCTTTTTCTCTCTCAATTTCTTTCATTTTCTCTCTCTCAATTTATTTTTTCTTCATTACTTTCTTTTTTTCCTTACAATATCTTTGTCTTCACCTTCCTCTTTGTCTCCACTCCCACATACACTAAATTGCTCGCTCCACTCTTTCCCTATCTTCCCTTTCACCATCCTTTACTCTTTCTCGCTCTCACTCTCTCTCTCTTTCACTTTATTCCCATCTTCTCCCTCTCTCTGTTTCCATTACTCCCTTACTCCTATCCTCTTTCCTCCTCCCACCATTTTATCTTAGTTTTTCTCTTTCTCCCCCCTTACTTTCTTTCTCACTCTTTACCATATGTGCTTTTCCTCTTGTTTCTCGTTTCTCTTTCTCATCTACTCCTACTCTTTGTCCCCTTTTCCAATTTCTTTCCGCACCCTCTAACTCACTCAGCCCATCTATGTCGTATATCTCTCTCTTCTGCCATAGGTTCTCTCTCCTATCATGATTGTTAGTTAATTGCCTTAGAGTAATTAACAAATCTAATTCTCCACTGCTTACCTCACCTCATCCCATCCACACTCCAATCTGTATTTACACACTATGTCACAGTTTCTTCTTTAATCTCTCTTTGCTTCTTGGCATGGTTGTGTGGTTAAGCTTGCTGCCCAACCACGTGGTTTTGGGTTCAGTCACAGTGCGTGATACCTTGGGCTGACCAAAACCTTGCGGGTGATTTTGGTAGATGGAAACTGAAAGAAGCCTGGTTGTATGTATGTACACACACACACACACACACACACACATGTATATATTCAGTATTATTTGGGTTATAACCTCATAACATACATTTAAAAAGCTTCTATAGAATTATCAGCTACTAGATGCCAGCTTACGGCAGAGTTATTCCTTATACTTGGTGTACATGTGGAACTCCATTTGTGTATAGAATTTATATAAAAATTTATTCAAGAAGATGGATTAGAGGCACATACCCACATCAGCAGTCACTAAGCAGAAGAGAGTGATGAAAGCTACCCTTCCACACATCTACCTCATCCAATCAGCAAGGCCCTACAAGATGGAATAAACAGGCTTTAATTACAAAATACAATTGTTTCTGTGCAGTGATAACAACTGTTAGTTGCTGAGTTTTCTGTCTCATACCATTATATAGATTCTTTTATAAATAATTACTTAAATAAATATGATCCAGCTGCAGTTGTGTACTCGGCACTTCATCAGGTAGATTGCTTTGAAAGCATTGCCTTCAAAGCAACCTACCTGATGAAGTACCAGTACACAGCTGCTGCTGGATCATTTATTCGTAATTTATTTATGCAAATATAAATAAAATAATTTATGTAAAAGGAGAGTATTGTAGTTCGCTTGAAGCATTGTGCATTGTTTGTAAAGAATAAAAAGCTTTGAATGGTACAACAATGCACTATAATACAAACAAGGGACTATATACCTGTTGTAATTTAGTCATCCATAGTCTGATAATATTTCGGAATGAAATTCCTTCTTCAGATATTCTTAGATGGAGTTGCTGCTATAATCAGTTTTCCAACGGCTTTTCTTTTTTTTGTCCAGAAGTGTCTCAGCAGTTGTCTCACGAAGCTCCTTCTGGAACTCCTCATGAGAAGTGCGTGAGGTCAACCATATCTCAATCTCATGTGTGCTGATACATCCGTAGTGCTGCTTCTAAGTTATATATTATACGTGCAGCTTCCTTTTTTCTCCTTCTTTTTTTTTCTCTTCTCTTTTTTTTTTGTTATAAACAATAAATGAGCATATTATCAAAAATGAACCTACATGCATCCAGATGTAGCTAAATAATATATTGATTACCAGCCTCCAGCCTGTTGTTAATTTGGGGGCCTAGTCTGTGTATGAGTATAGCTTCCTTAATTCTTAAATTACCCAAATTTCTTTCATTGGCCTCAATTGTGACTGTTATGCTTTTGTCAGTATTCCGGCATCTGTCTAGATGTTTTCTGAAGGAGGAGGCTCTCGTGTTCAGATGTTCTTTGATGCGGACGAGTAATGGTCTTGTTGTGCTACCCACATAGAGCTTGTTGCATTTGTTACATTGTATTCTATACACAACATTTACCCGTTGGCATAAATCTGTGTCACAGATGGGACAGTTTGTTAGTGTGCGTTGATTATTGTCCCTTGTTTGTTTCTTTGTGAGGTGTCTTCTCAGAGAGGGGCCAAAGTGGGCGAGTTGTATGTCTAGCCCTTCTCTTCTTATGACTCTTCAGATGGCTGTAGTTATCCTCTCGCTAAAATGGGGTATTTTAAGGAAGCATGTGTTGCTGGGTTTTCTGTGTTCAGCGTGCTGGTCGTCTTGGGTACTTAAGCTGATTTACAATGGATCTAAGGTACCTATTGGTTTTCAATATATCTAGGAAGAGTGCAATGTGGGTCACCTTATCTTCCGTTCTGCTGGACTTGCCCTGGATGCATGCAAGTTCAATTCTGGCATATCCTATTTTGGCACGAGTGGAAGTGCTGAATTGTATTGGACAAATATATCTCTACTGGCAGCTTTTTTGTAGAACTCGGTGTGGATCTCCCCTTCTTCCGCTATATTCAGTTCGAAGTCAAGTAGTGATAGTGATCCAGTGATGTCGGGATGTTCTATAGTGAACTTTATGTTCATATCCATGTTATTGAACATCGTAAATATTCTGTCAGGCTCTCCACGGGAGGTTGTGAATATGAGGATGTCATCTACGTACCTGGTAAAGAAGGCGCATGAGTGGCAGATGTTGAGTGCTTGACATTCCAGATGGTTCATATAAGTGATGGCTAGTAGGCCCAAGAGGCTGGTTCCCATGGGGAGACATGTTATCTGTTTGTATATGTGGTCCTGGAAAGAGAAGTAGGTGTTGTCCACGATGATGGACAAAAATTGATGTATATCAGCTGCGGTAAGTCCGAAGCATTGGATGTCGGATGTTATCATGCAGTCAGTCAATAGGTTGACCACCGAGTGTGCTGGTACCGTTGTGTACATTGAGACAATGTCAAAACTAAAGGCATATCTGTTTTGCCTGAGTTGGTCTGGGGGCAATTGGTGCAGTCTTTTGATGACTTTGTCAGAGTTCTTGACGTGTCCAGGAAAGGTGGAGAGTATGAGTTTTGGGATGTGAGAAAGTAGCCAGGATATTTTATATAGAGATCCTTCCATGCTGGAGACGATGGGTCTAATCTGGATTGTATTGCTATCCTTGTTGGGTAATCTAATGTTCTTTGTGATGAAGTTGTTCTTGTATTTGCTATGTGGTTGTTACCTTCTACAGATGTCAGTCCATGCGGTGTTAATTCGGTCCTCAATCCTGGTCGCAGTTATATCTGTCACTTCAGAATATAGTCTGTCATTGCTTAAATGTTCTAGTGCCAGTCTATCATATATTTCAGTTTAAGAATTAAGGAAGCTATACTCATACACAGACTAGGGTCCCAAATTAACAACAGGCTGGAGGTTGGTAATCAATATATCATTTAGCTACATCTGGATGCGCGTAGGTTCATTTTTGATAATATGCTCATCTATTGTTTATAACAAAAAAAAAAAAAAGAGAAGAGAAAAAAAAGAAGGGAAAAAAGGAAGCTGCATGTATAATACACAACTTAGAAGCAGCACTACAGATATACCAACACACACGAGATTGAGACATAGCCAACCTCACGCACTTCTCATGAGGAATTCCGGGAGGAGCTTCGGGAGACCACTGCTGAGACGCTTCCTGAAAAAAAAGAAAAGCCGTTGGAAAACCGATTATAGCAGCAACTCCATCTAAGAATATCTGAAGAAGGAATTTTATTCCGAAATATTATCAGACTATGGATGACTAAATTACAACAGATATATAGCCCATTGTTTGTATGATAGTGCATTGTTGTACCATTCAAAACTTTTTATGTAATAGTATGAGACTGAAAACTCAGCAATTGGTAACTGTTAACACTGCTTAGAAACAATTGTATTTTGTAATGAAAACCTGTTTATTCTATCTTCTTGTATAAAGTTTTGTGTGTGTATGTGCGTGTGTGTGTGGGTGGGGGATGCGACAAGTTATTACACTGGGAAAAGATCAGGACAACTTATTACATCTGGTAAAGTATAGAACAAGAAAATTTTTACTTAAAATATTGCAGCTAAGGATAAAATTTGAAATAAAATATTTAGATTTAGAAAATATTAGCTTTTATCAAAACTAAAAATTTTATGACAAGTTATTACTTCTATTTGTTATTTCTTGTTGTTTCTATTAAAAATAAAAAATAACTCTATTAAAATATATTTTGCATTTTAAAAAAATTCATTTTTTTTAATTATTGATTAATCATTAGAAATTTGAAAATAGGTTATAAAAAATAACAGTAGTACATAATTAGTTAGTACAATAAATAGAATAATACAAAAATTAGTTATATATTACAGTAAAATCTACTTATAACAACAAATTCACAGTAAAATTTGCTCAAGCTATTGCTTAAGTTATTGCTAAGTCTTCACATTTTTAGTCTTAACCCAATGCCTATTTTTTACATAATTCTACTTTGCATAAAACTTTAGCTATATTGGTAATTCTGGCTCTCATTTTTTAGTATTCTAGTGTGTCAATATTTTAAGAAAATGATGGTACCTCTTTTAATTATAATGTTACTTTGTAAATTAAAATCAAATAACTTTTGATATTCAAATTTTATCTTTAGCTGCAATATTTTAAGAAAAAATTTTCGTTTTCTGTACTCTACCAGATGTAATAAGTTGTCCTGAACTTTTCCAAGTGTAGTAACTTGTCTTGTACTTTTCCAGATTTATAATCTTAAGAGTATTATTTCTCTTGCTCGCATTTTTCTGTGTAATCCATGTTTTTTCCAGGCTATGCTATTTATGCTAATTAATAATGTGTCAATGTGTCAATTAGCGGTGTCATTGATAATTTTTTCCTTACCTCAATTATGCCAGTGACATATATCAAAAGTCCCCTAGAACTATATTCATAACAAAGTATAGAACTATATTATCACCCTCAAATTTGAGAAACAAAAACTTTTTTCCCATGTTTTTTAAATAAAAAAGTTAATTATACTTGGATCCAATTTTTTTTTCATGATATTTTACCTCACAACTTTTTTGATACAAATTTTTGTTGCATAGAATCAAAACTATGAAATTTTTCATGCTTTCTTCTATCACTGAAGCTAAGAGAAATATATTTTGCTTTTAAAATAAAAAAAGTTATTTTGATCTAAAGTTGATTGGTGGCATTACTTACTCTCTTATAATAATGTTGCTACAAATTTTGTTGTAAAATTTTTTCTACTGGACCAAATCTCAATTTTTTATGCCAAAATGTAGCTAGGGACCAGTCCTCTTCAAAAATGTTAACAGTTTTCAATTTGGTTAAGAACTGACTTAGCGACAAGCTCTGAAAGATGGTGCATGTGAATAAATTGTAGCCTTAAAAATATTATTCAACTACTACCACAGTTGAAAGATATATATATATATATATATATATATATATATATATATATATATATATATATATAATAAGGGATCAGCAACTGTTGTTGATCCCTTAATTATGTTTATAAATTTAAAAGAACTTTTAAATAAGTTCTTTACCGATAATGGTTTTTACATGCCGAAGTGCTTGGTAAAAATTATTAATTATTAATTTATTAATAAATTAATAATCCTTTACCCTTTTATTTGTATATATATATATATATATATATATATATATATACATGTATATATCATCATCATCATCATCATCATCATCATCATTTAACGTCCGCTTTCCATCGTTTAATGTCCATGGGTTGGACGATTTGACTGAGGACTGATGAATCAGATGGCTGCACCAGGCTCCAATCTGATCTGGCAGAGTTTCTACAGCTGGATGCCCTTCCTAACGCCAACCACACCGAGAGTGTAGTGGATGCTTTTACATGCCACCGGCACAAAGGCCAGTCAGGAAGTACTGGCAACGGCCATGCTTGAAATGGTGTATTTTATGTGCCACCTGCACAGGAGCCGAGTTTAGTGTTGAATGAAGAGATGTTGGCATGGGTGCCAGTCTACAGATTTAGTTCGATTTCGATTTCGATTTCACTTGCCTCAACAGGTCTTCGCAAGCGGAATTTAATGTCCAAAGAAAGAATGTTACGCGTAAGTGGGCTGGCTACATCCCAGGCAGAGGCCTTGGATTTTGGTCTCACATGGTTTGCCAGGTCTTCTCATGCACAGCATATTTCCAAAGGTCTCGGTCAGAAGTCTTTGCCTTGGTGAGGCCTAATGTTCGGAGGTCGTGCTTCACCACCTCATCCCAGGTCTTCCTGGGCCTACCTCTTCCATGGGTTCCCTCAACGCTAGGGTGTGGCACAGCTATCCTCATCCATTCTCACCACATGTCCATACCAGCGCATTCGTCTCTCTTGCACACCACAACTGATGCTTCTTAGGTTCAACTTTTCTCTCAAGATACGTACACTCTGTCGGGTATGCACACTGACATTACTCAGCCATTGGAGCATACTGGCTTCATTCCTTGTGAGCTTACGCATGTCCTCAGCAGTCACGGCCCATGTTTCACTGCCATGTAGCATGGCTGTTCGTACACATGCGTCATACAGGCTGCCTTTTACTCTGAGTGAGAGGCCCTTTGTCGCCAGAAGAGGTAAGAGCTCTCTGAACTTTGCCCAGGCTATTCTTATTCTAGCAGATACACTTTCAGCGCACCCTCCCCCACTACTAACTTGGTCACCCAGATATTGGAAGCTATCAACTACGTCCAGTTTTTCTCCCTGGAATGTGACAGAAGTTGTTTTCTGCATATTTTCCGTGTTTATTGCACCTGAACATCTGCCACATACAAAAACTAACTTCCTAGTTAACCTGCCTTTGATATTGCTGCACCCCTTATGTGTCCATTAATTTATGTATATATTAATATTATCTCTGTTGAAAAAACTTCGATAATGTAAATATGTTAATAGTTACCAGGGTAGCAAAAAACATGCAAAAACTGGGATATAATACCTGTTTAATAAGTAGAAATACCATGTTAAAGTGATGTATTTTGAGTAGATATGAATAATAATAATAAATGGAGCAAAACGCATGTAATCAATAAGTTCCTTTAATTCCTACATATGTTTCAAAATATATGTGCACTCTACTCCAAAGAAGTAAGAGGTGCTGGAATTGCACATAAATTCATCGTCAGGGAACCAACATACAAAAGCAAGACTTGCGCTAAATGCTCAACATTTAACGCAAGTCTTGCTTTTGTATGCTGGTTCCCTGACGATGAATTTATGTGCAATTCCAGCACCTCTTACTTCTTTGGAGTAGAGTGCACATATATTTTGAAACATATGTAGGAATTAAAGGAACTTATTGATTACATGCGTTTTGCTCCATTTATTATTATTCTTCATATATATATAGCTAATAGTGAGGCATTACCTATCTGGGCAAAATACTTCATAAGCTCTCAGAAATTACTCTGACTAAAGTAGCATTAATTTTTTTAAGCTGTTCAATAGACCAGTTAAGTAAACCTATCAATATTCTACCTATAATGATAACTGGAAACCACTGTAAGCCAAATTTACTCCAATAAAGGAAAAATCTGTAATGACCATTATTTTTAATTTGATTATATATATATATATATATATATATATATATATATATATATATATATATATATATATATATATATATATATATTGTGTGTGTGTGTATGTGTGTGTGTGTATGTGTGTGTGTGTATAAAGAATATAAAGGGTTTAGTTCACTTGTGATCTAAATGAATAGGTACATTGGGTAAGTGTTATAGTTGGTCGACCATTAGGTTTCAGAGATCATAGCTAAGGCTGGATCTTGGGCTCTGTGTTAGGGTTCTGTTATAGCAGATATATATTGTATTAGAGGAAAAATCAAAACCAAGGCAGAACGAATATCTCAATTCATTTAGAATAATTTAAATAGTGTAAGGTGAATTTGAAGTCTTACAGCCGTTTCTGGTATAATGCAAGTGGTAGGTTAGCATGTCCATGCACGTCATCAGAGACAAGGTATAAATATTTTAAACGGGGAAAATTTACAGTTTACTAGGAATAAAATTCACAGTTTATAAGGAATAAAATAGAAGAATAAAGGAGTGAAATAGTAAAAGTAGTTAGAAGAATATAAGCAGGCGAATAATGTTCAGAACTCATCTTTTTCCAGAGAATATGGATGTTGATCGGTACTTCTATGAAGGTATAGGTTTTTAGTTAAAACCCCAGGTAAATCCAGGCAGTATTTTGGCAGTGCTCTGAATGATGTAAATGTATATATTGTAAATGTGCATATAGAGTGAGAAAATTTGATGGACATAAATGGGTTTTGTGAGTGGGTGTATGAGAGAGAGAGAGAGAGAGAGATAGGAGAAAGGATTAAAAGATAAGATAGTGGTAAAAGGGTGAAAAATAAGAATAAAATGAAATAAAAATAAATAAAAATAATAACAATAAAAATAATAAAAGAAAGGAAAGGATAATGATAGATATATAATAGATGGGTTTTTGTGAGTGAGTGTGTATGGGAGAGAGGAGAAAGGGAATAACAATAAAATAAAATAGAAGTAACAAGGTAAATATAAGAATAAAAATAAAAATAAATAAAAGTAAAGATAAAGATATAGAAATGTCAGTATTGTATGGGGTTTAGAGGTCAAGTGTTAAAGTTTCAGTAGAGTGGGGGTGGAAGGCCAATCTAGGTAAGAGTATAAGGACAATAGTTTAGTGCAGATACTTAAAATTGTATTTCAAGCTTAATAGCAATTAAATGATGTGAGATAAAGGATTGAGAATTAAAATTAAAACTCAAAATTTAAATTGAAAATTTAAATTTAAAACCTAAACTTAAAATTACAAACTAAGAAATCTAAAATCTAAAACACTATAAAAACTAAAAATTATTGAGTTGAAATCAGGTAGTTTCTAAGATAGTCATGTTGATAGAGAAGTAGGGGAAAAAGAAGAGCATGTATACACACACACACACACACATATATATATATGTATATACATTGACATATATATATATATATATATATATATATATATATATATATCCAAAGTTTTAAATTTTTAAATTTAAGAGAGAGATTTGACGCTAATATCCATTATTAATGTAATTTATTCCTATGTCAACATTTCTGTATAAAGCTATATTTGACCGTCAAGTTTAAGTCAAACATATAAGTTTAAAGCTATACTGTAAATTTTAGAGGTAATACTTGATAAGTGTAAGCACCAGTATATGCCGGATAGTGGCAGAGGTGAAAGATTACATCACAAAGAAAAAGAGAGAGAGAAAGGAAAAGTCCACTTAGTATTATCCATTATAATAGGCATATCCTTTAAATTGTTATATGTGTTTAAATTGTTATATCTGTTTAAATTGTTATATCTGTATAAATGTTCTCTTTTCTTTGTGATGTAATCTTGAGACTGAAAATGTTTGCGGCTGAAGATAGCTTTAAACCATCCTTTGTATCAACAATATATACTGTGTATAAAGCTTGAAACACGTGTACCACGATATCCTTTGTGTTCTGTTTGCAATTTTGGCATTGAAAGCTACACCAATGCCAGAACGGGACGACACTGCATAGTGCCAAAGATCCCAGCAACGCCATCTCGCTTCAGGACCAGTTACTGTAACAGTTTGGGTTTCAGGGGCCCACAGCTTTTTAATATTCTCCCAAAGAGCCTGAGGAACCTGCACAAAGTAGATGTAGGGGTTTTTAAATCAAAACTGGACCTCTTCCTATCAAGAGTCCCAGATGAACCTACCTCATGGCAAGAGGTGCAAATGAGGGTAGCTAAATCAAACTCCATTCTTCACCAAGTGCCACATATTGTAGGAGGCTCCCTGTAATAACAGTGTAGCAACACGGCGGTGCACCAGCATGGCCGCAGCTCTAAGCTGAAACTATAAACAAACATATATACATACATACACACACACACATATATACATATATACATACATACATACATACATACATACATATATGTCTGTGTGTGTGTATATATATATATATATATATAATAGTAGATCCGATATAGTAGTTAGTAGAATTATGCAATATGTTGTGGACTGTACATTTGTATACTACATTAAACCTTCTACAATGGGCTTGCAACAGGCATTTGGTTGCAGATCAGCAGTTGCAGCTATCTGTCCTACAAGTGTTATTAGTAGAAAGGGAGGATGCAGTACTATTTATGGAGAAATTAGGGGATTGGTACGTATTATAATTGTTGTTGGTTGTTATTATTATTACTATTATTATCATTAGCAGTAGTAATGGTATTATCACTATCAATAACTCTAGTAGTAGTAGTAGTGGTGGTGGTGGTGGTGGTGGTGGTGGTGGTGATATCGGTTGTATTAGAGTTATTAATAATAGTATTAGTGGTGGTGCTATTAGTATCAACATTCACCTCAGCTACACTTCGACTTTCATAGGAGGCAGGGATCTTGGTTAATTCTAGTTGTAGTGCTAGGGTTGTGGGTGTGGTGTATGCTTTCAATATTGGTATTAGTGTTTTTGTGGCTTTGACCTGTGTTATGATTATGTATATTTAGGTAGTAGTAATTAAGTTTACATTTATTAGAAGAAGTAACAATTGATTCTATATTGGGTGGAGAGGAGTAGGATACTACCTCTTCATATTTTACATATGTTTCAATGAGCACAGTGACCAAATCATGCAATGTGGGCCAATCTCTGATGAAGTGAGGAGTACAGAAACCTACTTGGCTCACATTATTCTCCTGCCTATATTCTTCTAACTACTTTTACTATTTCACTCCTTTATTCTTCTATTTTATTCCTTATAAACAGTGAATTTTATTCCTTGTAAATTGTAAATTTTTCCCGTCTAAAATATGTCTCTGATGATGGAATACCCAGTGCACAGACATGCTAACCTGCCACTTGCGTTATCCCAGAAATGACTGTGAGACTTCAAATTCACCTTACCCTAATTAAATTATTCTAAATGAATTGAGATACTGATCCTGCCTTGGTTTTGATTTTTCCTCTAATATAATTTGTGTGTGTGTGTATGTATAGGTATATATGTGTGTGTGTGTTTGTCTCCCATCACCACTAGACATCCGGTGTTGGCATGTTTACTTCCTCGTAGCTTGGTAGCCCGAAAAAGTGATCAATAGAATAGATACCAAGCTTTAAAAAGATAAGTACTGGGGTCACTTGTTTGACCAAAACACTTTGAGGCAGTGCCCCAGCATGGCCACAGTCCAATGACTGAAACAAGCAAAAGTATCACTTTTCTATGTAAAACCTTTCTGTGCTCATTGAATTTGCTGGACATAGCAACTAAATTTCCCTGAAATCACAGAAAGGACACATTGGATAAAATGGTTCTGGTGGTGGTGGATCTCCGTCGGTTTTGACAATAAGGGTTCAGTTGCTTTCTTCAATCAGCCAAATAGCCTGTTCCTGAAAAGAAAAAGCAAAAAAAAAAAAGCATGTAAGAGGTTGATTATTCCACAGACTCAGTGTATTCAATGTAATTCTCAGGCAGAATCAGTGTCACAGTGTATGCCTAGGCTGTACCTATTGAGTTACATGTACAAACCATAAAACAGACTTCTATATAGTTTCTGTCTACCCAATTTACCCAGTAAGAGTCAACCCGAGGCTCATGGGACATTCTGAATGGCACGTCAATGAAAAATTGAATTTTTTTCACCAGTGCAACCTGCTCCTCGAAAAGTATTATTGCCTATCCCTGTTACTAGCAATGACATTTACCCAAGATGTCAGGCAACAGAATCGAACTTAGGACTTGGTGGTTGAGAAAGGACTTTTTTAACCATCCAGCCATACTGTGCCCCCAATGTAGTCCTAGAAAGATAATGTATGAGTAAAAGAGGCATGACATTGTGCATATACATTCATATACATGTTGAAGTTGTTTAACCTCAGGTCAGCCTTGAATGACAATGATGAAAGGCAATCCAGCCATGACTAAAACGGCAGTGTGCCGTTTGAAATAGTTGAAATATACTATTTACAAATGACTGGAAGAAGGTGTGGTAACATCTGGAATGCCTTTGATCATTATGTTGCTTGATTTAGGAATCTTGACCTTAAAACAACAACAGCTACAACAATAACATAGTTTTTGTCCCAGAAACACAAATCTATGTCGTGGTTCCTCAGCTCAAGGTCTACCTTCGCTGCTTTTGCTGAACAGATCTATGAATAAAAAGCATCCCAATGCTAACTGTCCTGTCTTCTATTCAGATATAGTGTATCTAGGACTACATCACTGAATGTATCCCTTACGTTTTAAGACGATAGGATATGATTAAGAGGAGATTTAGCTGTTGTTTTTAACAAGATCAATCACCTGTTTTATAAGCGCCCTTATTGATTCATACATGTGTGTGTGTGTGTGTGTGTGTGTGTGTGTGTGTGTGTGTGTGTGTGTAATAGAACAAGTGACTACCCATTCTGAAAGTGTTCAATAATAGGAACAAGATTCTTTAATTGACATTTCCTGGTCTCATTAAGGTTCAATATTGTTGTTATTGTTAATTATTTACTCCTAGGTTACCTCACATGTGCTCATACAGACCTGATCAAAGACATTGTCACCGTAATGGAAGGGTGTGATTTAAAGATAAATTTTGCTGTTATTTCTACGAGATCGAGTGACTTTGTTGAGGGGCCCCATTATTTGCTTCAAGGTGTTTAAGCTATGACTATTCTGCCTTGTACGACTACGTTATTTAATGTGTCCTTCCCTTTTTAAGACAGAAAGATCGGATTCGAGGGCATTCGACTACTTTTTCTAGCATCTCGAGCTATTACGTAGAGGCTTCTTAAGCAAGGACGGATTTTTTGCCTATCATGTGTTTAGCCCTCGGTCAGCCCTGATCGAATACACACACACTCGAAGACATTCCAGTTGTGACCGTTCCGCTTTTTCCCTATGTGCAAGGAACCCAGGACCAACATCAGTATGTTCAGACTGCTAAGATTAATTAAGGACTAATTAAACTGAGTTAATTACTGTTTTATAGTATATTTTACAGATATATAACAGAGCACACCTTAGAATTTTTGCAGACAATACAGGATTCCATACGTGTAGTGTAAATAATACTTTATTAGCCGATAAGACAATGATTAATTACTTGGACTAATTAAACTATCTCAGTGACAACTTTATAGTATATTTTATAAACCATAAAACTCCATGCTTGAGAATTTTTGTAAACATTCGAGGAGTCCAACATGAGGGCTTTTGTATTGTTGTGGAGGGCATTGTTTACGCAAGTACCCAACAAGTTTACCTGTTTCTTTTTTGTAAGGTGACAAGGTGTGATTTGAGGGAGTTTTGATTACTTTAGCAGATCAGGCAATCATGTAGAGGATTCCTGTGTAAGGGAGGGGATAATGTGTGATGTTAGTATGTGTGGTTGTACATGAAGTGGTTATTGTATGAAGAGAGTGAGAGGGTAACAGTTTTACAGTATGATGGTAGTGTACATAGCGGTGTGGTATGTAGTCTGGTGCATAGTACTGTATGGTATAGCAATGTTGTGGTTCGGGTACTGTTGTAGTCGAGAATGTGTGGTGTAGTGTAGAGTTATGAGATGCGGTGGTTGTTGTTGTTGTTTAGCCTCGGGTCTGCTCTGATCACAAGGCAATTCAACTGTAAACAACCCACACCTTCTCTTATTTCCAGTATATTTAGCGACGACGATTTTCCAATTTCTTTCTTTCTTTTTTCATTCTTGCCTTCTTTCTTTCTCTTTTGTTTTGTGAAGTCGATTGGACTGTTTTGAAAGAAATTTGGCTGCTATTTCTAGCAGATCGAGCTACCTTATACAGGCTTTCTTTGCGTTGGCTTGAAATGGTTCAATGGTAATTCGGCACCATAAATTGGACTAATTAGATGACGACGACGACGATGGTGGTGGTGGTAGTGATGCCGTTGCTGCTGATAATGATGTTAATAGTGGTGGTGATGTTGATGGTGATGATTGACGGTAACGATGATGATGATGATGATGATGATGATGATGATGGTGGTGGTGGTGATGATGATGATGGTAATAATGATAGTTGTAGTGCGGATGACTATGACCATGTTGCTGGTAGTAGTAGTGGTGATGATGATGGTGGTGATGTAGACAACAATAATAACATCAACAATAAAAGTCAATCATAAGAATAATTAATGATAATGATTATGGACAGCAACCACAATAGCAACAACAATAAAAGCCAAAAAAAAAAAAGATGTAAAGTAAAAGATAAAGTAAATATAACCAATCTCTTATATTGGCATAAGGCCAAATATTTATTAGAGAGAGAGAGAGAGAAAAAGAGAGAGAAAGAGAGAGAGAGAGAGAGAGTAAAATGCTCGAATTAACATTTATTTTATCGACTTCAGAGAGATAAAAAGGAGAATCAGAAGCCGGCGGGATTTGAACTCCCAACTAAAGAATCTGGAACTACAACATACGGCTTCGCACATGACCCGGCTATTTACCTTAACCACTACCATCGCTGCCGCTTCTTTGGCGGAATGAAAGACTAGAATTGATGCAAATTATGTAAATTGTAGAAATTGGGTGGAAGCGAAAGTACATAGCTTCGGCTTGGGGTAAGCAAAACTGGTTGTTTCGTCCTTGTGGATGTGTGAGTGTGTGTATGATTATGTGTGATTGTGGTTGTGTGTGATTATGTGAGTGATTGTAAGTGCTTATGTGTGTGTATAGCTATGTAATTATGTGTGTGCTACTGTGTAACTGATTGCGTTATTGTACGGTTATGTATGTATGTGTGTGTACGTTATTAGGTGCGTGACTGGTTATATTTGTGTGTGTCCGTGTATGTTTGTGTAACTATGTCTGTTGTAATTTAGTACGTGTATATGTGTATGAACATGATGGATGTGTGTGAAGGTGTCGCCTTCCCTCCAATCCGTTTACATGCATATGCGCATGTTTATGCTTGTATGTGTGTGTGTGATATGTATATTTATATATTATATATATTATACATATATACTTGGGCGTGTGATAGTATATGTACATGTGCAATATTATTGATATCAAGTTACTGTGTGTGTTTGTATATGTCTAGCTGTGTGTATACGAATGTGTATATGAATGTGTATGTGTATCTGTATGCGAGTATATGTATGTTTGGATGTATGTGCCGTGTATGTATGTTTATGTGTATATGTATATATATATATATATATATATTATGTGTGTGTGTATGTCAGAGAAAGCCAGCAGCTGCATTGGGCGGTCAAAAGATTTTTTTCCTTTAACACTATTTTCTTTCACATTAACAATTCTGTATTCATCGACTGTAGTGTGAATGTCAGTGTGAGTATATATATATATATATATATATATATATATATATATATATACACACACATATACATACATATAAATATACATATATATATATATATATATATATATATATATATATATATATATATATATATATATACACACACACGCATAGACACACATACATATGCGTGTGTATTTGTATGTGTGTATGTGTATAGTTTTATAAATGTATATTTGTGATATGTGTGTGCGTCTGTGTATGTGTCATTGGATTCAGCGCGGAGAGATTTTACCACTACCGAGAGATTGAGAGAGAACTAGAGTGAGGAAAAGTGTATGTATGAGTGACTGAGAAAAAGAGAGGTTATGATTAGTGAGTGAGTGTGAAAAACAGAAGCTAAAGAGAATGTGTGCATTAATGAGTGATTGAAGGAGTGAGGTGAGAAATAGAGAGTATGAGTGAGTAATTGCGAGAGAAGTGTGAGTGAGAGAGAAGGCGTAAATACATTGAAGAAAAGCAAGAAAGAGAGAATGTGTGTATGTAAGGAGATAAAAGGCATGAAAAGAAGAGAAAAGGAAAAAAAGATGTGAGCAAGTTTAAAGTGATTGAGAGAGGGGAAAGAAGTTACATATTAAAACCTAAACCAACAGAGGAGATAGATATATAGAAAGGCTATACGAGAGAGAGAGAGAGTGAATATAGTGTCATAGAGTAGGAGAGAGAGAGTGAGAGTGAATATAGTGTCATAGAGTAGGAGAGAGAGAGAGAAAGAAAGAGTAGTAAGGTAGAAGAGTTGGAAGAGAGTGCGCGGACAAGGATAATGTGATAGACAGAAAGAGGGTCAGACGGAGAGATCAAGAGTCATTTATCTATCTATCTATCTATCTATCTAGGTAATTAAAAAGGGAGCGAGCGAGAGAGATGGTATAGAAGCCACTGCAACAATTCGTAAGTGTAATTATTATGACTATGATGATATCTCTATCGTTTCAAAACCGCGGATCTCCCAGCTGTACCGTTTCAGACGTACCATAAACACATGGTTTGTATAAATATATCTCTATATAATATAATATAATATTCATATATTATTGTTATTATATTTTATGTTCCTATTGAGATGTCCATGCTTGGTTTCTTATGTATAGCTTTACTTATATAAGAATGATGATACATGATAATAACGGCGATGCTTAGAAATGTAGTGGGTTGTTTGTTAGTCCATCATCAGTCCATAGAAATTCCTGCAAGTAAAACCACTAATATCTTCTTTCTTCTACCTGTACCTTCTTGATTCCATAGACAGTCTTTCAGTCTCTTCAGACAATCAATACAACAAAAAATGACCGTCGTTTACTTGCAATTTTCATCTTTCACATTCCCATCCCAAACTCTCACCACAAATCTGACTAAATTTTATACTTCTATCAGTTTATCTATCTATCTGTCTGTCTGTCAATCTATATTTAATTATTATTACCATTATACACACAAACACACCCAACACACACGTGTTGTACAAATATGTATGTATGTGTGTTTGTTTATTGACTAAGTTAAAGATTTAGTGAATGTTTAAACAGTAAAACCAATGCTCTCAGGGAAGAAATAGCGAAAGTCAAATGTTTACAATGCTTTCTCGATGTATGTGGGTGTATATATAGGGCTATGTGTGTGTGTGTTTGTAGTACATGTCTGCATGTGTATATATGTGCTTGTTTTTGCATATGCATGTCTCAATTTCTGCATATTAATGTATGTACACACACACACACACACACACACATACATCCATATATAGTCTTTTTTTTTAAACAAGTCTCAAAGCGTGGAAATGTCTTTACGGACATAGTATTGTAGTGTGTGTATGTTCGGTGTGTGATTATGTGTTAATGAGTGTATATCCGTGTGTGACTGTGTTTGTGCTAATGTGTATCTGTGTGTGTGACTTGATATTTATATGTTAGTGTGTTTGCGAAAGAATGCCGTTAGTGTGTTTATGTGTGCGTGAGACTTAATAAATGTGTATTCGTGACTGTTTATATGTTAATAAGTGAGTATGTGTGTATCTGTAACCATGTGTATGTTAATAAGTGTGTATATGTGTATGACTTGTTTATATGTTAAGTGTATATCTGTGTGTTACTATGTGTATGTTAACGTATCTGTCTATTTGTTGTGTGTGTGTGTGTGTGCCATGTTTCGGTACGCGCGCGTTTCCCCTGTTTCTTTTCTTGTCCCCTTGTTATTGTTTTCTTCTGTCTTCTCTTTTAGGTTGACCTTAAATCGCAGCTGTCCAAGCGTAATCTCCGCCACTCGTGTTTCCTCCTGTGATGATGGATACCAACAACCACTCGCTTCTCAAATCACATTCACCACCACCACCACCTTCTTCTCTTCTTCCTGCCCACTCGGCGGTGACAGTCGCCTCCACAGCGTCTTACAGTTGTTGCAGTGTTGGAGTCTGTGACATTGGCAGCACCAAGTCTGCTTCTCCTCATCCGACGACACAAGCAGACGGCGACAATGCTGCCGTGTCCTTAGCCAGAGCAAACAACCTCTCTTGTACCTGCATTCATTCGTCTCATACGAACTTAGAAGGTCAACATAATAAGGCTGAATCTGTAACTAGCCCGAGGCCTTCACCATCGGCCACTGACACAGAAACCTCGCACCACCAGTATCATTGCCAACAACAACAACAACAACAGCAGCAGCAGCAGCAACTCGATCACAATCAACACCATTGTTGCCATCATCAGTCTTATAGCCCTCATCCTCCAGCTTCTCCAATGTCTCATGGTTTAATCTGTCCGTCTCAAGGACCATTCTACTTCAACGTGCCCAACCCTGTAACTACAACTACCGTAACTACCTCGGCCACAGCTACTGCTCTTCCAGTAACTAAACAAACCTCAAGTAATGAAGAAAGCCAACACGATGAAGTGTTCTTAAACGGCGTCGTACCGCCTCCAACCAGCGACCCTGCACCCTCCTCTCTTAATCCTCCATTCCCCAACAGCGACCAAGTGGGCAGCGATGTCTCGACATCGTCCTATATATCGCGAAAGGATAGCGTCACATCAAACGAATCCTACGCTCAACTTTCAGACTGTTACCATCATTACTCGGTTAATGGGGGTACAGCGCAGATGGACGAGACTTCAAACAACTTCTCCTCGCGGAGTGCCCCGGCTCCCAACGACAGCAATTTATTACAACCGCCACCACCCACCTGTTCGTCTTGTAGCAACCAAGAGGTACCGTCTGAAGAAGAGTCCGAAAGTCTCCCCACTTTGCCGCGAAGGAGCAGCATTATCAAAAACAGCAGCCGCAAATCACTGAGGAAGAAGACCGTGTCTTTTAGCAGTATGCCAACCGAGAAAACCATTACCACGGGTAAGTAAAAGTCACTCATCACACACATAGACTGGAATCCTGTAATTTATTCATGATGGGAGCCACCTAAACCTACACCCTAATTTACAAATAGTTCTACTACCCCAGCCTTCTCTCTCACTCTACAGTAAGTTAAAGGTTATTCTGTGATCAGACATAATTTCTAAATACTAAACATTCGAAAATACCCTGAATCAATTGGCTGCTTCTTGCTTGCTTCTCAACTGCAACAATACACCAGTGTCTGTGCCTGTCTGTTTGTCTATCTGTCTCTCATTCTCTCCCTCTTCTCGCTCTTACTCCTTCTTCCCCACCTCTCTCACTCTCTCCACATTAACAAACATTCACTAGACACATACTGTGTGTGTGTGTGTGTATGCGTGCATATATATATACATATATATGTAAGAAAACAAATCCGAAAGAAGAAACACTATAAAATGTAGAGTAGTATATATATTAATATTCCCCAGTTTTTATATATATATATATATATATATATATATATATATATTCTTACACAAGAATATTATCGACAGTGACTTCGAAGTTTTGGCCAGCTAAGCCATCGTCGATCTAGAGTAACACATCAGATTAATGTAAAATTGCTTTTATTATAACTGAACATAAAAACAAACAATACATCACACACACACACACAGCGAGATGTCTTTCTCGATGTAGAAATAAACATACAACTGGGAAGTTTATAAATCGTTCTAATACACACGCACGCGCGCACACACTATTTCGTGGCTATGTTAGTTAAACATTCATTAACAAAAATGTTGTTTCGTGCTCCACACCCCTCCTTTCATAATTCACAGACACACAAATATAAATGTGCACACATTTATATAAATATATGTCGTAGTAGTAGTATGTGCTGTTACAGGGAACCACAACAACAGTCCATATTAAAAACAGCGACATAGGCATGCACACACATATGCAAAGGTTATTACTAAATAAATGTAAACATGTTCATGGACAAAAACAATAGGTACGAGAGAACAAATGGACTACAAGCTATTACATATACTTACATACATACATACATACACACACACACACACACACACATATATATATATATGCACGCACACACGACTATATATTTATCTTATACTTAAATATATATATGTCTGTCTATCTATCTATCTATCTATCTATCTATCTATCTATCTATCCATTATTAAAGCACAAAAGTCTGGTCATAGAGTTTAGCGGTTTAATACTTTACTGCTCTATACCTTAGAGTGCGCTTCTTATTCGGATATATGATACATTGACGTACACACACATGCACATATGGGTATGTGTACGTCAATGTATCAAGTACGAATAATAAACACACTCTAAAGTATAGAGCAGTAAAGTATTAAATTAGCTTTAAATTCTCTCTCTCTCTCTCTCTCTCTCTCTCTCTCTCTCTCTCTCTCTTATATATATATATATATATATATATATATATATAAACAATATATGAGTATATGCATATATATGTACATGTATGTACATACCTTCATCTACATGTACATATAGATACAATATATATATATGGAGAGAGAGAGAGAGAGATGCAAGCATTGCTTGCTTTCCAACAACGTGGTTCCAGGTTCAGTCCCACTGTGTGGCACCTTGAGCAAGTGACGTCTTCTACTATAGATTCGGGCCAACCAAAGCCTTGTGACTGGATTTGGTAGACGGAAACTGAAAGAAGCCCATTGTATGTATATGTGTGTGTGCCTCTGTCCCCCCACCATTGCATGACAACCGATGTTGGTGTGTTTATGTCCCCGTTACTTAGCGGTTCGGCAAAAGAAACCGATAGAATAAGTATCAGGCTTGCAAAGAATAAGTTCTGGGATTGATTTGTTCAACTAAAGGTGGTGCTTCAGCATGGCCACAGTCAAACAACTGAAACAGAATAAAGGAATATATATATCTATATGCATACATTATACACACAGTAGTAACTATACTAAGAAGTAATGTTTGTTGCCACTTCAACATGTCTGTTCCATACGAGCCATCGTCACTATCAGTTTTAGCCCCAAAAGGAAGCCTCCTCTAGCTGGTTATCAATGCAATCTGCACCTAATATATATTGCAAACAGGGGAGTGAACCCCTACCATCTTTTAGCGACATGACAGGACAACCAGACTGTCTGGTTTCGGGCTATTTTTGCCCATCCTCAATGGTTAAAAATGGGGTTAAAAAAGGTAGTAATATCAGTTCATACAGAACAGCCATGTTGAAGTGGCAACAAACATTATATAAATATATGTATATATGCACACACATGTATAAATATACAGAAATATGTATATATATATATATATATATATATATATATATATATATATATGTATGTATGTATGTATGTATATATAGATACACACACACACACATATGTAGGTGTATGTGTGAATGCATGTGTGTTAATGCGTGCATGCACACTGAAATATATACACACGTACTGGCATGCAAAGACATGTATATGTATGGGTGTATGTGTGCATGCATGCAAATGTATAGGTACATATATATGAACTTATACCACAGTGTGCATATGAGTGTATGTATATGTATGTATGTATTGATATATGTGTGCACATGTGTAGATGTGTGTGTGTATATATGTATGTATGTGTGTGTATATGTGTATATACACACACATTGGTGTTTTGTATAGAGTTAAATATGCCATTATGAGTGTGTACACGTGTCTATACATATAATCATATACATACGAGTGTGTCTGGTCATCTGTGACCAATGGACGAACCAACAATCCAGTGTGCTATTGTTAAAGCACACACCACACAGTCTCCCACATGACACCTACCCAGATCCCCATCTTCATCTCAAAATAGCTGTGATGACAGACTTTTACTGTATGTATTTTCCGAGATTTATCATTTATTGATTTATCATTTATCGTAGGACTGTAAGAGCTTATGGCCTACATGGGTAAGGGTGTATGTGGGCGCCTATGTCTCTGTGTGTGTATATGTGCATGTATGTGTGTGAATGTGTATGTATGTGCCCATACACATCCCTACCCCCTCCCCTATGTTAGAATTGTAGTACTCATCCTTCTCTTTAAACTTAATGCAATCTAATCTCTCCTTAACAGGCCTCACCCTATCTATATCTAATCCTTTGTTAGCAGGTCTCACCCTGTCTATATTCTTTTCAACACACTTTCTCTTTTATATCCTCTTTTCTTTTCTACAATTTATATTTTTATATTTACAACTATTTGTTATGAATATTTAACATGAGGACAATGATAGCAAAACCTCACTCCCTAATGAAGCAGGCAAAGACCGACACGACTGTCTGAGCTCAATATTTGTAGTGGGACACCACTTTATGTATGCATGTACCTGATGTGACTCAGGCTGAAAAATTGATGTAACACAATATGATGTACATTATCCCACACGTAAAGGATGGGTCGAAATGATTTTCATACACATCCTCTGTTTCATTAATCGATTATTATCTCAATCAACACTGCAGAATTCCTGAAGTAGCTCCAATGGAAATATAACCCAACTGCAGATGACACCAGATAGCCCAAACTGTGCTAGTGCTTTACTCAACATATCAACACACTAAATGACAAATACCTATTAGTCTAAACAATTAGATATATACATATATACATTTATAGGATGTGTTGGCTTGAAAGAAATGAAGCTAGTATGCTTTGCTTGATGTGC
>NC_142950.1:18405098-18415098 GCF_046866305.1 Octopus bimaculoides | reverse complement strand
TGGGCCTCTCGAAGGCAATGTACACACACACATATATATATGTATATATATATATATATATATATATATATATATATATATATATACTTTTATTCTTTTAGTTGTTTCAGTCATTTGATTGCAGCTGTATTAGAGCACTGCTTTGAAGGGTTTTAGTCAAACAAATCGATCTCTGGACTTATTTTTAAGTCCTAGTACTTATTATATCATTCTCTTTTGCTGAAACGCTAACTCATGTTGAAGCATGCAGAGTGAAGCCACTTGGCACAGATTGATCTTGAACTCTCTTGTGCATGCACAGTAAGTTTTAATGTTCTAGCTCATATCCACTGTTTACAGCAGTGCTTGGAAGTAACGTGTGTACTGTGTTTGTCACATTGACCATGACAGAGAAAGTTGAGTAGAGAATCTGCATAAAATTTTGCCAAAAGCTTGGCGATACCTGCTCAGAGGTCCATGCAAAGTTTTCAAAAAGTTTTCATCATTCTCAACACACTCAAGGAGATTTTGTGCAACTGAAATCCAAATCTCACTTGGGTCAGCTGAAAGCAGTTTTAGCACAAACTTGGCAGACACACATCTCATAACCCAAATCTTCAGTGATAATGGACTGAACTGAACCATAACTAATCTGCACATCCTCTGATAACCCATGGTTACCAATTCAATGATTTCCTCTCACAGCTGCATGCACATCTGCATTACTTTCCTCAGTTGTGCTGGTTGTGTTTGTCAATATCAACATTTTTGCAGCCATCCTGGAAATGTCTGAACCCCTTGTACACTTGTGTGTGGCTCACGCACTCCTCTCCATAAACTTTCTGCAACTTTGTGTTGGGCTCTGAGCGGGTATCACCATGACAACTTCCTCTGGGTTTATGGATAGTAGAGATTATTATTGCTTGCTTGTTTCTCCTTTTTTGAGATCAGTGACTATTTGTCACTGGAAACAGCATATAGTATTTTGCGTTCGGAATCACGTCTCATTCCTAGCTGGGTCCGTGTGTATCACGTCAGGCTAGAGATGGGAATGATGATTTCCCTTCGCAAATACTGATTGGGCACAGACAGTGTGTCGTTAGCCAGCTGGAGGAGATGTCTTTCTGGGGCTATAAACTGCAGTAGCATCATCCCATATGGGTCAGCCATATTTAGGTGGCAAATATACTTCACGATTCCTTACTGCTACTGTTTACATCTCACTCAGAGATTTATTATTGCTTGTTTCTCCGTTTTTGAGATCAGCGACCAGTTGTCACTGGAAAAAGATTATAGTGTTTTGCGTTCAGAATCACATCTCATCCCTAGCCGGAGATTGTCATGCTGATGACGGGTTACTACCCAGAAACCCAGGTCTGTGTGTATCACATCAGGCTAGAGATGGTAACAATGATTTCCCTTCGCAAATACTGTTCAGGCTCAGACAGTGTGTCATTAGCCAGCTGGAGATGTCTTCCTTGGGCTATAATCTACAGTAGCATCGTCACATATGGCTCAGCCACAATCTGGTGTTTCCCAGGTTAAAGAGAATAATGAAATTTGAAAACACCGCAAGTCTCAACTACTACAAGCTGAGATACTAACCTTCTACATTGATAACTCTCCAACCCATTCCAGCATGGAACATAGACATTAAGTGAAATGTTAAAAGAAAGTTTTTACCTCATATATGAATATAAAGTAAATACACGTAATTCAAAAACACATTTTATGTAGCCCATTTCATAACCAAAAAACAGGTACAGATTATAAACAATGAAAGGGCGATTTTAGTGATTTATTTGACAGAAGTAGTAGAGAGCCAATCTGATGATAAACCTGACCTTGTAGTACGCTGTAGTACAGCGTTGTATTGTCTAATTTTGTTTTGGAAGTGCTTGAAATCTTGGTCAGTTGATGACAACAGCTTCTTCAATGGCTCTGGGGGTTGTGGATTGCATGAGAGTAAGGGGACATCCGAGTAAGGCTGTGCACACGAACCCACACATATAGATGTGCATTGGAGTGCCTATAGCGACCTATCTATAATGTTTGTAGGCTTTTTGGGTGCCTTGTATTTTTAAGGGTTTTTTGACATATACCTTTTTTATATTTTTGCATGTCCCACATGCTATACCTTCATTTATGTATTCTTTATTATTATTTTTTTTTTTTTCCTGCTGTACCCTTATTTTTATTTTTATTTTTATTTATATTTTGATTTTAATTCAATTTTTTATTTTTATTTCTATCTTATTTTTGCTGTTGTTTTTCTTCTGGTCTCTACCACACCTCTGTTTTTACCTCTTGCTCTACATTTGTATGTAACCCTTTGTGAATCTCTGAAGAGGCCTAGAGGTTCGGGCATGTAACCCCATTTCAAAATGTCATCCGATAATCACTCCGGAAAGGAATATTCGGATAGAATGGGGCTTGCTAAAACTAGGCCGAAACAGCTGTAAGATTAAACTTCTGTTCATCCTCTAATTCCTTATGTACTTTGTACTTCTATATGTAAACCATGTTGGCAAAATAACATAGTCTGCCATGGACACCTGTGCTTTGGTTCTTTCTTTCTTTTTCTTTTCTTCCTTTTTTTGGCACTTTTGCTATAAATTAAATTAATGAATTCAACGGGATACACCGTCTGCAAGTAGTTGGGTTCAGCATATTATCCTCCATTTTCTAATTGTTACACACACACACACACACACACACATATATATATATATATATATATATATATATATATATATATATATATATATATACATATACGTAAAATATAGGGTAGTGAGTTTTTTTAGAAATTTCACTACCAGTGGCCTAGCTTGTATAAGAAGTCAATAGACAATATATTCTCAATATAAAATAGTGTACATTTAAACACAAGAGAAAACTGCCTTCAACAGGCAGTTTTTACACACTAGAAGTAGTCAAAGCGACCAAAACCACAATTAAGAGCAATCTTCAAAAGGAATGAAAAATAAAAACTTTTACCTTGTAATTTTAATCCCGTCAGACCTTGGTTTCAATATTGTTTTAGCAAATAAAATAATTTGCAAGGCGAAATGTCTCATCAGTGACCGCGCCATAACACTAACATATAATTAAGAGATGAATAACATGTGTTTCATCGTTATACATTATAATTTCTCAAATTCACCGTGCAAGCATTCATCACTCCACTCTCACCACCTCCATCCACTACAAACACACAGACTCACACTCATACCTCAACTTCTCCTAAACACACCAAGCTCTCCATCTCCTATTCCCAATTCCTCCATCTACACAGGCTCTGTAGTGACAATGACTTTGAGACTCAGTCTCAACTCATGGCTCACCACTTCATCCTACATGGATATCCCTTCACTACTATCCACACCACCCTTGCCAGAGCACGTTCCATAGACCGTGCATCTGCTCTCTCCCCCTGCTCCCGCTCCACTATCTCCCATCTCCCGTTTCCCCTCACCTACCACCCTACCTCCAACGTACCATTGTCCGAGCCTTTTGGTGACTCCAGTCCGACCCCTCCGCTTTGCACATCTTCCTTAACCAACCCCTGCCCTCCTTCAAATGAGCCCACAACCTACAAGGCCTCTTGGTCCTCAGCTTCTTCCCTAACTCAACCTCCCAACCCGGCTCGTTCCCCTGCTCCCGCCCACGCTGCCGCACTTGCCCTTACCTCTCCAACACCACCCTCCTCACCAGCACCCATCATCGACCCTATCACATCACCGACTCCTTCACCTGCACTTCTACAGATGTCATCTACTGCATCTCCTGCTCTCTCTGCCCTTCTCTATGCATCAGTCAGATGGGATGCCGCTTGACTGACTGGTTTGCGGAACACCTCCAAGACAGCTGACTCGGCAATGACATCCCGGTCTTGCGCCATTTCCGCTCTACCGGTCACTCTTTGCAACACCTGTCTGTGTTCGGATTGTCCTTGCACAGAGGCCATCCAAACTCCCGTCTTCGCCGTGAACAGGGATTAATCTTCTCTCTTCGCTCCTTTGCCCCACATGGGCTCAACCCTCCTCCCCTCTCCTCTCTTCCTCTCACACCTACTTCCTCCCAACCTCTTCTCCTCTCTTGCTCCGACTCCTACTTTTTCTTTTCACTTCTACCCACCTCCCTTCTCCTCTCCTTTCATCGTCACCCTTCCCTCGTAACTCCACCCCTACACAATCCAACCCCACCTTCCCTATCCATCCCACCCCACCACATCCCTTACACCCATTCTCACATACTCCACGTCTACCCCACCCTCAGCCTAACCCACACCCCACCCTCAGCCTAACCCACACGCCACCCTTGCTTTCCCTACTCTTGCCTCCCCCACATCCCAACACGACCACACCACACACTACCATACCACACCACATCACATCACTCCACCACGCACACTATAACACTGACCATTTCCCAGCACCCACACCATCATCTACACCTACAAATGCACACATGCACACGTCAAGGTCACCAGTCCTCTTCCACATGCACATACATGCTCTCATATACACATGCACATGCACCTTCGTTTTGGGATCACCACTTTTTTATTATCTCCTCTTCTTCCCAGCTCTCCTGTGTGATCCCTCAGTACGGCATTTGCCATGATAGATTGCTAGCCACTAAACATTTACGCAGTGTAAGACTATTGAAAAGGTTGCAAGACATAATGAAAATTTTAGGATAATAAAGATAAGGAAGAAGTGGAAATTTTACCGGTGAGTGTGTTAAATTATAATGCAAGAAAGAAAATGACTCTCCCCCAGACACAACAGAATATGCTTCAACACACGAACTCACATAAAGAATCTTGCAAACCAAATCCAAAAAACAAAATATAATAAGCTTTAGCCAAGCTAGTAAGACACTGAGAATCACTGTGTTCTGCTGTCTAAAAATCAAGATAGCTACCCAACAGCTCCACTTCATTAAAACATGCATCTCCTCTAACCTATGCACAAAATCCATCAATTCAGCTGCCAAGCGGTTAGGACTCACAGAACATCAAGAAAGAAAACTAAAACATACGATGTTACAAAACATCAAAAAGAAAATATACACGGAAATCAACCAGTACCAAAAACGAAAGAGAGTCCTGCTGTATGAACTAAAAAACACCACCACACCACACGAAAGAGACAGATTCATGACACACATCCAACAAGAATACCGCTGAGTAAACCATGCCTGTAATAAACACTTCAACAATAAAGTCAAATGGATGAAATAGCAACAACAACAACAATCCCAACATGGTAAGAATCAATATAAATACCCAAATGATATCAACGGGATTGTCAGAATGTAAACTACCAGAGGATTTCGATGCCAGGACACCGGAAAACAATTCCATCATCAACAACAAAAAAAACAAATACACCTCTGGAATATATATATGGTGCAGTACAGCGAAGATACAGATGAAATGCATGCTTTAGAGTTATCACCAAAATTCGCTACATATAACAAGGTCAGAAAAATTGATTGTGTCTGAGATTGAAAAAACATTCTTAAAATTAAGATGGAGGTTAGGACAATACAACAACAACACAAATATATGAACCCAAAACAACAATAGCCATAGCGGTGTTGATGACAACAACAAGATCCCACACACAGATAACAATAACAACCACATATTCCACACCACTACCAACAACACCACCCACAACAATAACAATAGACACAACACAAGCACTACCACCACCACCACCACCACCACCAGCAACAACAACAACAATACCAGCAACTATAACAACAACCACAATGATAATAACACTCTACACTCTGTCTTCTATAACCCTAACAACAAATCTTATGATATGACGAGGATCTACCCCACAGACTTAATCTTTAACAAAGGGGTATGTATCCCACCCCAAATTGACAGTGAGACAGAAGCAAAGATCTCCTTAGCTAGAAATAGGCTCCGGCATATCTTAGACAGATACAACAAATCCACCAGAAAACATAGTGAGGAGGGGACCCACCAACTCAGCTCATCTGTTGACAAAGGCCTTCAAAAACTAAAATAGTGGATTAGGAACAGAGAATTATTGTGCCTCCCTATGGACAAGTCTGGCAGACTGTCGATAGACAGCCCACAGATCTATGTCCAGACCACGCAACAACACATCAGTAGCATGAGAGAAGTTACACCACAGAAACATGAAAGAGTGGAAAAACTCCGCAATGCACGCATGGGAATGTGGTGCAACATACTCCAACCTATGAAAAGGACAGCACACAATTTCCAAGCATCCAACAATGATGTTCCTATACTATACGGGTTACGCAAAGACCACAAACCCTACATAAACACTGTTGTGGGCCCCCAACCAGACCAGTGTGCGGAGCGAATATCTCCAGCAACTATAGACTGTCCTACTTCCTCTCACAGGTATTATGACCTCTCATAGAGATGTCTGTGTGAGTACAGAAGATCTCCTCAGTAAAGTCAGTACTTGCAACCACTCCAACGACCTCACAGGTTGTGTAGTGGGTAGTATGGATGTAATTTCACTCTACCCATCTATAGACATAGATTTTGCTGTGGAGAAATATATTCAGGTAATCTATGAGAGTGAAGTGGAGTTCTGTAATGTCAACACTAGGGAACTGGGCCTCCTCTTCAGACTAAGCTATGACAGTGACTATTTAGATGACCATGACCTCAGTAGATTCTCCCCACCAGGTTACAGAGGGGAAGACCACCCACCATCACTTCAGCAGTGAAAAAAAGCACCACAGAGCACTGGAGTGGCTGGACCGCACCCACCCAAAACCCTGAGAACAACAATCAGGTGAAAGAAATGATTACGCATGCAATAGGGGCCAGTGTAAAAACCACTGTGAAGAACCACATAGTAAAGTTTAACAAAAACGCTAAATGTGCAGGTTCAAGGTGCAGCCATCGGTGTCGGTGTAGCTGGAGATGTAGCTGGCCTCTTCATGACCTTGTGGGACAGAAAACTTAAACAAATGTTAGTAGAACAGTCCACAACTCTTCTACTCTACAGTAGATATGTAGATGACATTAATATCATAGTTAGGACCAACTCTAGTGATGGTAATGTAGAAACTGAGAAGAACGTAATGGAGAGCATCCAGCAAATAACTAACTCCATCGACCAAAGTATCAAGGTAACTATAGATTACCCCACTAAGCACCCCAAAAATAGACTCCCTGTACTTGATACTGAACTTTGGTTAGAGACTGTGAACAATAGAGTGCAGCTCCTCCACTCCTGTTAAATGAAACCCATAACTTCAAAATATGTTGTTCACAAGAACTCGGCTTTGTCACACAACATGAAAATTAACATACTCACAGCAGACTTAGAATAATGAACAATGTGACTCCACTATGTGAACCCTATGAAATGAAAAAAAACATATACAGAACTTCATGCACTGCATGCAGTTCTCTGGATATGATCAGAAGGATAGTATACAGGGGGGTTAGAAAGAAATTAGACAACATTATATGTAATGACACCAGTGGTACCTGCCCTAGATATAGAAACAAAGAATGGAATAGGATACAAAAAACTTGTGACAAAGCAAGCAGGGCAAACATGTAGTATAAAACCAACAAATATCAAGGAGTGATGTTTGTAGAGGCCACAGCCCATGGAGAACTAGCGCGTAGATTTAGAAAAGCTCTGAAGGAGACCAAACTCAACATTAAGATTGTTGAAAAGCCAGGGAACTCCGTTAGATCACAACTATGTAGGACATACCCCTTTGAGAATACCATATGCACCAATGATAACTGCATGGTATGTAGGGTTAACCCTGGCATTAACTGTAGAACTAGAAATGTAGTCTACTGCATAAGATGCATAGAAGGTGCTTGTAAAGACATGAACATGACATACACAGGGGATAAATCTAGGAGCATTGCAGAAAGACTAAATGAACATTTGAGACAACATGACGACAAATAACAGTCTTCCATACTCTACCAACATGCCAAAGACCACTATGGAGGCAACCTGGGTCAACTTGACATCTGCATCTTATCCAAACACCCAACACTCAGACAAATACGGGAGTACATCCTTATAAATGAAACTTCCCCAATACTAAATAGGAAATATACATAGTAGATATCATACCTCCATACCCACAGTTTACATAGGTAGAGTAGAATAGTTAGTAGGCTGTTATGTAGATAGATGTATGTATGTATGTGTGTGTGTGGGTATATATGTGTATATGCACATGTATGTAAGCATATGGATATGAAAATAAACAGATCAACATACAGACGGATAGGTACATATGTTATATGAACAGACAAGCACATATACGCAAATGGAGACTGAAACACATGACCATATATACACACACACTTTACTTCACACAAGGACACATATGGAGACATGTGTCCATACATACAAACATGGTACATAGTTGCAAAATACACACACACACAGACATGCACACACAAGGAGACAGAGGTGCATACATATACAAACACACGCTCACACACACACATGCATAAAAAATACACAAACAGATATGCAAGCACATGAATATGCAGAATACATACAGATGCACATACATACATATATACATATGCATACACACACATATATACATACATGCATGCATAGGCACACACACACACACTGACCCACACACATGCACACAAACAGAGAAAAGGGAATGCAGTGTAAATAACGGACAGAGTCAAGACTATTGAAAAGGTTGCAGGACGCAACAAAAATTTTAGGAAAATAAAAATAAGGAATAAGTGGAAATTTTACCAGTGAGTGCGTTAAATTATAAGGCACAAGAAGAAAATGACTCTCCCCAGACACAACATCATCATCATCATCATCGTTTAATGTCCGCTTTCCATGCTAGCATGGGTTGGACGATTTGACTGAGGACTGGCAAACCAGATGGCTGCACCAGGCTCCAATCTGATCTGGCAGAGTTTCTACAGCTGGATGCCCTTCCTAACGCCAACTACTCCGAGAGTGTAGTGGGTGCTTTTATGTGCCACCGGCACAAGGGCCAGTCAGGCGGTATTGGCAATGGCCACGCTCAACAGGTGTGTTTTATGTGCCACCAGCACGGAAGCCAGTCAGCTGCTCTGGCAGCAATCACGCTCAGATGGTGCTCTTAGCGCCCCACTGGCACGGGTGCCAGTCATCGAATTTGCAAATTTGATTTGATTTTGATTTCATTTGCCTCAACAGATCTTTGCAAGCAGAGTTTAGTGTCTAATGAAGGAAAGGTACACATAAGTGGGCGGGTTATACCCCTGACATAGGCCACGTGTTATGGTCTCACTTGGCTTGCCGGGTCTTCTCATGCACAGCATATTTCCAAAGGTCTTGGTCACTAGTTATTGCCTCGGATCTACCTCTTCCACAGGTTCCCTCAACCACTAGGGTGTGGCATTTTTTCACACAACTATCCTCAGCCATTCTCGCCACATGTCCATACCAGTGCAGTCGTCTCTCTTGCACACCCCATCTGAAGTCCAACTTTTCTCTCAAGGTACTTAGAATCTGTTGAGTATGTACACTGACATCAAAATCTCTAACTTGGTTTTAGAAAGCATAAGAAATATATAATATCAATGAGGCATACCTCTACATGGTAGCTAGACCTGGTAGAAATAGCAGCCAAATCTCCCTCAAAACACCCTACTGTCTTAATTTGACAATTCTGCCTATTATGTAGTTTGAATGAGAAACTGAAACTAAAGATTATTATTAACCCCACAGAGAAAGGAAAGAAGAGAGACAGCATAGCAACGGTTTTGGCTGACTGTCATCTTGTACTCCCCTTGTTGCTAGCGAAATGGTATAGGCTGGCTGTCCGAGCAACTGGTTGTTTTACTGGTGGAACAAACAGGACAGTAAAAATTACAAAAATAGCGATTCTCACTTTGAAACTAACGATTTTGAAAATCTTTTTCAATTATGAAACGCCCAGCTCTCTCATGTATCCATGTTTAAAATTTCACCGCAATCAGATG
>NC_142950.1:18285098-18397598 GCF_046866305.1 Octopus bimaculoides | reverse complement strand
ATCCAAGGCCTCTGTCAGGATGCGTACCTTCCTACGTTGGACACTAAACTCCGCTTGCGAAGACCTGTTGAGGCAAGTGAAATCGAACTAATTTCGATGGATGGCACCCATGCCAACGTCGTCTCCTTCATTGGAAACAGAAACTCAGCTTGCGAAGACCTTTTGAGGCAAGCGAAATCGTGATGGCACCGGTGCCCTGGCACTTGTGCTGGTGGCACGTGTAAGGACATTCGAGTGAGATCGTTGCCAGTGCCGCTGGACTGGCTCCCGTGCAGGTGGCACATAAAGGACACCATTTTGAGCGTCGCTGTTGCCAGTACCGCCTGACTGGCCTTCGTGCGGAGGCACGTAAAAGCATCCACTACACTCTCGGATTGGTTGGCATTAGGAAGGGCATCCAGCTGTAGAAACTCTGCCAAATCACATTGGAGCCTGGTGTAACCACCTGGTTCACCAGTCCATCAGTCAAATCGTCCAACCCATGCTAGCATGGAAAGCGGACGTTAAACGATGATGATGATGATATGTATATACATCTATTTATATATGCATATATATGTATATATATATGTATATACATCTGTATATATATATATATATATATATATATATATATATATATATATATATGCATATATACATATGCATATATATATGTGTATATATATATATATATATATGTATATATATATATATGTATATACATCTATGTATATGTGTGTGTGTGTGTGTGTGTGTGTGTACATATGTGTGTCTGTATACATTTGCGGACATTAAACGATGATGATGATATGTGTGTGTGAGTGTGCTTCTGTGTTTGTCCTGCTGCCATCGCTTGACAATTGGTGTTGGTGTGTTTATGTCCCCGTAAATTAGTGCTTCTGCAAAAGAGACCGATAGAATTAGTATTAGGCTTACAAAGAATACGCCCTGCGGTCTATTTGTTTGACTAAAAGGTATTGCTCCAGCATGACTACAGTGAAATGACTGAAACAAATAAAAGAATATGTCTTTGTGTCTGTGTTTGTGCCCCCCACCAAAGCTCGACAACTGGTTTTGGTGTGTTTACATCCCTGTAGCTTTGCAATACAGTACTAGAGCTCAATAAAATAAGTACCAGGTTTTAAAAAATAATTTCTGGAATTAATTGCTTCAACTAAAACCCTTCAAATCTGTGTGCCAGTATGCCCATGGTCAAATGATTGAAACATGTAAAAGATGAAAGATATATAGACAGAAATAAAATAACTGAGATTGAGTAATGTTGGAGTGATTGTGTAGCCCTCTGTTGCTTTATGTGTCATACTGTTGATGTCTGGCTGAACCAACGGTAGATGTCTTTGTCTGGTCATGAGTACACAGGTACCTAAAATGATTAGCTAATGCATGGTAAAAGCTAGCAATTCAATCTTGCTCAAATGTAATGGCTAAGCTTTTGTCCTTATGTGTGTGTGTATAATATGAAATCAGACATAATGTTTACTTTGTCTTATCAGTTATTTAGTGCACTCATCTTCCTGTTGGTTGAATCCTTTTCCTTCTTCCATTGATCAAATCCTATTCAGTATATCATTGTGTTTGTTATGTCTCGTATTACTTTATCTCTGTTTTCGAGATATGTTCATCTCCTATCTATTTCATATCTTTGCTACTTGAGATACTTTATGGGGCTTTTGAAACCTGTTTTAATTGACTTTTGTTTTTTTTTATAATTTGCTGGCTGAGCAATTGTTAATATTTTACATTCTAGGGTTTAAAATTGTCTGTATGTATATATGTATATATAGTAGGTGAATTATGCTATATTAGAATATAAAATCAAGACATTTACCTCATTCACAGATATATGTAAGTTGAAAAATGGGAAGGTCTCTTAGGACTCCACTGCACCAGAAATACAAAAATTTACAAAGCATCACTAGAGTATATAATCAAATACAAAAGTATCAAGAAATGGAATTAGTAAACCATGTTTATTGGTTAATACATACTAAACACAATTTGCTAAGTCCATTCTTCAATACCTATCTATTATATACATAAACATATATATGTGTATGTATGTATATATGTATGTATATATATTTATGTATGTATATATTCTTTTATTTGTTTTAGTCATTTGCCATGCTGGAGCACAGCCTTTAGACGAACAAATTGACCACAGGACTTTTGCCGAACCCCAACATTACGGGTACTTAAACACACCAGCATCGGTTGTCAAGCAAAGTAGTGGGGACAAACACACACACACACATATATACGACAGGCTTCATTAAGTTTCCGTCTAACAAATCCACTCTCACCAGGATGGCGACAAAATGCAGACGACTGGCTGGATGGATCCTGAGAACATTCAGAACCATAGATAAGGAAACCATGATGGTCCTCTGGAGGACATACGTCCTCAGTCACCTGGATTACTGCTCACAGCACAGCTATGGTCATCCAACAGTGTAAAATTAACAGCGGACCTTGAAACAAACCAGAGAAGATTCACGAAGAAGATTGTCTCTTTGCAATGGCTCAGCTACTGAGAAAGGCTGAAACAGCTAGGACTCTACTCCCTGGAGAGAAGGCGGGAGAGATATGCAGTAATATACATTTGGAAGATCCTGGAAGGAATTGTGCCAAATTTTGGCATTGAAAGCTACACCAATGCCAGAACGGGACGACACTGCATAGTGCCAAAGATCCCAGCAATGCCATCGCGCTTCAGGAACAGTTACTGCAACAGTTTGGGTTTCAGGGGCCCACCGCTTTTTAATATTCTCCCAAAGAGCCTGAGGAACCTGCACAAAGTAGATGTAGGGGTTTTTAAATCAAAGCTGGACCTCTTCCTGTCGAGAGTCCCGGATGGACCTACCTCACAGCAGGAGGTGCAGGTGAGGGTAGCTACATCAAATTCCATTCTTCACCAAGTGCCACATATTGGAGGAGGCTCTCAATAATAACAGTGTAGCAAAATGGTGGTGCATCAGCATGGCCGCAGCTCTGAGCTGAAACTATAAAACAAAGATATATATATATATATATATATATATATATATATATTGTTGTTGTTGGCACTCCGTCGCTTACGACGTTGAGGGTTCCAGTTGATCTGATCAACAGAACAGCCTGCTCGTGAAATTAACGTGCAAGTGGCTGAGCACTCCACAGACACGTGTACCCTTAACGTAGCTCTCGTGAATATTCAGCGTGGCACAGTGTGACAAGGCTGACCCTTTGAATTACAGGCACAACAGAAACAGGAAGTAAGAGTGAGAGAAAGTTGTGGTGGAAGAGTACAGCAGGGTTCGCCACCATCCCCTGCCGGAGCCTCATGGAGCTTCAGATGTTTTCGCTCAATAAACACTCACAACGCCCGGTCTGGGAATCGAAACAGCGATCCTATGACCGCGAGTCCGCTGCCCTAACCACTGGGCCATTGTGCCTCCAACATATATAATATATATATATATATATATGTATATATATATATATATATATATATATATATATATATATATATGTATCTCTTTTACTTGTTTCAGTCAAATGACTAAGTTACGGGAACGTAAACACACCAGCATCGGTTGTCAAGTGATGTTGGGGGGACAAACACAGACACACAAACATATACACACACACACATATATATATATATATATATATATATATATATATATACACACACACACATATACGACGGGCTTCTTTCAGTTTCCGTCTACCAAATCCACTCACATGGCTTTGGCCGACCCGAGGCTATAGTAGAAGGCACTTGCCCAAGATGCCATGCAGTGGGACTGAACCCAGAACCATGTGGTTGGGAAGCAAGCTTCTTATTGCACAGACACAGTAAGTTCGACCACACTAGGGGTAGTGGTCGTGTATGTGTGTATACATACAGACAAATATTTATTTATATACATTCCATTTATATAAATATATACAGGCATGTGAGTATGTATGTATGTGTGTACGTATGTGTGCACGTATGTAAATATATAAGCGCACATGTATGTGTATATGTATGTATATATATACTAATGCCTAATTCATTTGACCGGTTAATGGTTGTCCAACTGTAGCTAAGCCAAGACAGTTTAAAACAATAGATGACCAATTAGATGAGGGGACTGAACAGCAAAAATTACCCCTCCCGACTACCAGCAGGATTCCAACTACCCACTACCAGCAGGATTCTAACTTCTCCATAGGCAGAAAATAACAGAGTATCTCATCGCAGGTTATAGAAGTCTGGACATTATTATTATTATTATTATTATTATTATTTTTAGTTTATATAAAGGACTGGTAACTCAGCAGAAATGTAATAGATAGAGAGGTGAGTTCTTAACTTTTGTATACGATTGCCACAATCCATCACTAAGGTAAACATAGCTGACGTAATCCATCATCACGGCCAAGCACCAATAAATAAGTTACTTTTGAGTTGCGCTTTTTGTCATTAAGTTGGCTGTGGTGATGGATTACGTCAGCTATGTTTACCTTAGTGATGGATTGTGACAATCGTATACAAAAGTTAAGAACTCACCTCTCTATCTATTATTATTATTATTATTATTATTATAATGCTCACGAAATATCCTTTTATATAAATTCCTCCATCATAAACAGGACTGCTTGAAATATAGCGAAAGGAACCAATACACCGGTCCTCCTTTCCAAACGCAACTAAAGCTTATGTACCAGGGAACATGTATGTACGGGAATGCTTATATACACATATGTGTATATATGTATGTCCTCTCACTCAACTGCTTCTCGTTCGCGGGCGATTTCTACCAGCAGGTCTTGGGAGTGGCCATGGAAACGAGAATGGGCCCCAACTATGCAAACCTGTTCATTGGCTATGTTGAGGCCCAAATATTCTCAAGTTTCACTGGTCCCACTCCCGAACTATACAGTCGTTATATTGACGACTGTATCGGTGCCACCTCACTCTCCCGCGAACATCTTGACTCCTTCCTCTCTTTTGTCAAATCTTTCCATCCTGCCCTCCACTTCTCCTGCACTATCTCTGACACCTCTGTCTCCTTTCTTGACATTTCAGTCAGTATTCATCACTCCACTCTTACCACCTCCATCCACTACAAACACACAGACTCACGCTGATACCTCAACTTCTCCTCCTCCCACCCTAAACATACCAAGCTTTCCATCCCCTATTCCAAATTCCTCCGTCTACGCAGGCTCTGTAGTGACAACCATGACTGAGAATCAGTCTCAACTTATGGCTCACCACTTCATCCTACGTGGATATCCCCTCACCACTATCCACACCGCCCTTGCCAGAGCACGTTCCGTGGACCGTGCATTTGCTCTCTCCCCCCGAATCTGCTCTGCTGTCTCCCACCTCCCTTTCTCCTCACCTACAACCCCACCACCCTACCTCTCCAACGCACCATTCTTCGAGCTTTCCAGCACCTCCAGTCTGACCCCTCCACCTCACACGTCTTCCCTAACCGACCTCGCCCCTCCTTCAAACGAGCCCACAACCTGGCTCGTTCCCCTGCTCCTGCCCATGCTGCCGCACTTGCCCTTACCTCTCCAACACCACCCTCCTCACCAGAACCCATCATCAACTCCTTCACCTGCACTTCTACCAATATCGTCTATTGCATCTCCTGCTCTCTTTGCTATTCTCTGTACATCAGACAAATGGGACGCCGCTTGGCTGACCGATTTGCGGAACACCTTCGAGACATCCGCCTAGGCAATGACACCTCAGTGTCGTGCCATTTCTGCTCTACCAGTCACTCTTTGCAACACCTGTCCGTGTTCGGATTGTCCTTGCACAGGGGCCATCCAGACTCCCGTTTGTGCTATGAACAGGGATTAATCTTCTCTCTTGGCTTGCCGGGTCTTCTCACGCACAGCATATTTCCAAAGGTCTCGGTCAGAAGTGAGGTCTAATGTTCGAAGGTCGTGCTTCACCACCTCATCCCAGGTCTTCCTGGGTCTATCTCTTCCACTGGTTCCCTCAACCGCTAGGGTGTGGCACTTTTTCACACAGTTAACCTCATCCATTCTCGCCACATGACCATACCAGTGCAATTGTCTCTCTTGCACACCACAACTGATGCTTCTTAGGTTCAACTTTTCTCTCCAGGTATTTACACTCTGTCGAGTATGCACACTGACATTACACATCCATCAGAGCATACTGACTTCATTCCATGCGAGCTTACGCTTGTCCTCAGCAGTCATGGCCCATGTTTCACTGCCATGTAGCATGGCTGTTCGTACACATGCGTCATACAGTCTGCCTTTTACTCTGAGCGAGAGGCCCTTTGTCACCAGCAGAGGTAAGAGCTCTCTGAACTTTGCCCAGGCTATTCTTATTCTAGTAGATACACTTTCAGAGCACCCTCCCCCACTACTAACTTGGTCACCTAGATAATGGAAGCTATCAACTACGTTTAGTTTTTCTCCCTGGAATGTGGCAGAAATTGTTTTCTGCATGTTTTTAGTGTTTATTGCACCTGAACATCTGCCACATACAAAAACTAACTTCCTAGTTAGCCTTCCTTTGATATTGCTGCACCTCTTATGTGTCCATAGCTTACACTGGGTACATCTTATACAGTTTCTACCTATGCCTTTTCTACAGATCGAGCAGGGTCATCTACCTGAAGGGATTTGTGTTTTGTCTACCTTTCTACCTATTAGGACTTTCTCCATGTCAACGAAAGCCAGATACAGAAGTTTATCTTTGGCTAGGCATTTCTCCTGCAGCTGTCTTACCAGAAATATAGCATCAGTGGTACTTTTCCCCTTGCACACACACACACACACACACACACACATATATATATATATATATATATATATATATATGTATGTACTTATATGTAAATATATTCATATACATATATTTATATATATATATACATATATCTATGCATGTGCATATATATATATATATATATATATATATATATATATACATATATATATATATATATATGTACATATATTGATCTTTACAACTTATAATTTATTTGTATTGTGATTTTTTTTTAATTTCAAAGTGCGTACAATCATAGAAATAAATTATTCATACATCCATCTTTCTCCATTTTCTTTCTTTCAATATTAATAATATGCATAGAATAATATAACATATCACAGGTAATTTCTCATTATTTGATAGTGATTAACCAGTGGAAGTCTTTGTGGGCATTATATAATCCCCAATATGGATCTAACATCCTTGAATTGACTCTGTGTGTGTGTGTATATTTATGTATATGTGTATATATATATGTGTATACGTATATATATACGTGTATATATATATATATATATATATATATATACGTATATATGTATATTTGTATGTGTATATATATATATATATATATGTATATTTATATAAATGTATATGTGTATATGTATATATATGTGTGTATATGCATGTATATGTGTGTGTGCATGTATCTATCTATCTATATATATATATATATATATATATATATATATATATATATATATATATATGTGTATATATATATATATATATATATATATATGTATATGTATGTATGTATGTATGTATATATACATAAGAGTTATGGAAAATGAAGACAAATGCGCAAAATGTTATTGAGATCATTTATATCACCATATCACCGACATATGTATCAAATGATGCATTGAAATAAATATTAGAGGAAGAACAATGTGGAAAAATGCATCAATCTCATCAGGGAGGAGATTATTGATAAGCACTGTTGTTTATGCACAGATGGTGGGGTCATAGGCAGCGATAATTGTCACTGTACTATTCTGCAAAACTAGCCTGAGCTTAAGTATTCTATTGCATGCTCTGACTACCTCTATGACCTTATCAGCTCACTTCTCTGCAAGAAGTATTCCCAGACCACCTACCCCATCCTTGTTACCTTCCCAGAAGAGTTTATTTCTGTGTGTCTTGCCTGTGAAGAACCTGGCTGAAGCTCCCCTCCGCCTTACCTTTTGAATGCAACACGCATCAACACACCTCCCTTTAAGCATCTCAACAATCTCACCAGACCTACCTTTCAATGTACCTACATTGACACTGCCAACTCTGAGAACTAGGAAAGGGGCATGAGAGTGAACATGAGAAGGAAGGATGGTATTCAGCACCTGAAAAGAAGGTTTCAATGAACGTTTGATAACAGACATGTCACATCAGTTGTTCTCACTTTAATCTACCATCATTCAGTTATGTTAGAATTGTTGCCCCTATTGGGAATGAGTGTAATACAAACATTGTAAATATAAGTGTTATTGCTACAAACATAAATGGGTCAATTTTTAAATTAAGTAGATAAATAACAAGTAGGGAGAAAGGAGTAGGTGGTTTGTTAATTTACTAAGTAATGCATCTCCTATTGGTGTATAGAGTAATGTGGATGAGGTTGTTGTTGGTGGTGGGGAGCTAGGCTTCTTGTATTGGTGGTAGTGCAGATGCAGACCTACACATATATACACATACATACATACACATATCTATACATTTATATAGACACTTACATGTATGCATATATATGTATATATATATATATTCATCTACGTACATATATATCTATGCTTTCATATTGGGTTACTTTCCACTGTTTGTCCAGTGAAAGACCACAGTTGGATGAGACAATGAGACGGTAAGACAATACATGTAACAGTATCAGTATAGTGATAATTATATACATTTAGCTAATGTGTTGATCAACTAGTCCGTTCATGTATGTAGTTTCTCAGAGGAGCGCCTAATAATGTTGGTGTGTAGGCAGTTATTAAATTACTAGTGCAGTGAGTCTTTAGATGCCTACAGTCTTTGGTCCTTATTAGGCAATATGTATTCCATCAGAAAATCTTAAGGTCCATACGGCAATATCCTATGACTTTGTGTGTGTGTGTGTGGTGGTGTGAACATTGCTAAGATAAACATAATGTAGGGACAGACATATGTACATGCTGGACATTTTTGCATGTAGCATAGATGGCTGTGTGTACATCACTAAAAAACAATATATGGACAAAGTACATGGTTATGTAGAATGATGAACACAAAGCATAGATGGTAGTGTATCCATCATTTGGAAGGCAGTATTTGGCGACAGACATGTTTGCACAGGACAGTGGACAAATAGGTGCCATACTGTATTGTAGTTCCTTGGAGTATCTGGTGATGCTATATCACAGCATGTTTCCCGTGAGTGGAAGGAGTTGTTTTTTGCTTACTGGAAATCCAGGTACTCCATGTATGCTAATTAAGACTGTGTTGAGATTCTCCATGTATGCTCATTAAGACTGTGGTGATGCTGAATTATGCTTATTTTAATGAGTGCATGTGCATTTCTTAGCATGTATGCAACATGCTATTTTTTAAAATAGTTTGTTATTAATACTTTCTCTCGTTAATAAAATGGACAGAGATTCCTTTGAGCATAGTCTGCACCTCTTGAAAAGGGCATTGTTTGGTTGTGTGTGCCTTATTACTGTCCAAGACAGTTCATATTTAATTTTATCCAATTTTAATTTCCACAGAAAGTCTGCCAATGATGTTGCATGCCTCTTGCTGACTTTTTAAAATCTGGTAGAATGTAGTTGCAGTATCAATTTTTGAACAAATCAGCTGTTGCACCTATGTACACATAGGGTCTCATTTGCACAGTGCATTTAAAGACAAGATCGTGACTCATGCAGAGGTTATTCAATGAGCATTTGCTGTCAGCTGTTGTTACTGACTGGCAGTCATTCTCAGTTTGCCTTATAGTTTTTGTTGCATTTAGGTTCCTATTCCCTATGCTATTATTATGTGGCCTCGCAGGGTTATTTACAATTTGGTTGCTATTATTTCCCAAGTAGTTAATACTATGGATTTCTATGTGTTGTGCTTTCTTCAAGCTGATTGAGTATGCATTGTGTATCTGTTCATTAATTATGGGTTTGCTGGGTGTGTTTTCCTAGCCGTTTTTTTAGTTTTCTACTGTCGATTCAGTGTATATGTTGCTCTAAGTTGCTGGAGTTGATATCTGACACCTTCACAGTATGCCTGTTAAATATAGCATGGTACCTATTTGATTTTGGATAACACTTATGTAAAGTTGCAAAAAATTGTCTAGCTATCTTTGAAGGAATGTGCAATCCATGGATCAGATTGTACCAGAGGACGGTGTGATTTTTCTTTTTCTTGTTGGGTTTATGAGTGCTAGTGCATAATGTGTTTTTCATGTTATCTGTTGTGTTGCTTTTGGAAGTTTTGTCCACTTAACAATTTTATTGGCAGTCTGCCCGGCATGCACCAAAGCAACAATGGCGGAACGATTCTGTTGTTTCATGACTTTCTGTTGTCAAATCAGTTCGTTATTTACCTGAAAGATAATGAGGAAGATTAGATTTTCACAAGCAAGGTTTTGTCAAAAAATGAAATGTTAAACTCACTAAGTCAGCTGCTTAAAATTGGTCTCAATTTGTCTGCAAGACCCTGTATATTTATGAGTGTGTGTGTCTTTTGACAACTGATGTTGGTGTTTTACATCCCCTGTAACTTAGCAGTTCAGCAAAAGAGACCAAAAGAATAAGTACCAGGTTTACAAAGAATATGTCCTGGGGTCAATTTCTTCAACTAAAAACATTTTAGCATGGTTGCAGTCAAATGACTAAAATAAAGAATAAAATATTATAAGTATCATGTTATGTATGTTTGTAGTATAGAAAGGAGTTAAATTTTAAATGTTGGCATCTTAGAATAAGTTCATCATGCTGACTAATCATAATTACATTATTTTTACTATTTGTATTAATGTAAAATGCCTCTGATATACAAAGACCACACCATTTACGACTATGACTATAAAGTTGTGCATAACCTAGAATTGACCAATTAATTTTATATTTGATATTATTATCTATTAATGAATGTGCAAATTTAGCTTGGGATGTATAATTAACCTTTTCTTTATACCTACATGTAGATCTGTGATTATTTCATCTAATTTTAAATGATGAAGAGGATGCACCAATGTATACATGTTCATTACCAAAAGCCATAATTGAACATTTATGTTCAAAGTTTCCCTAAGACATTGGTTATTAATGGGGCATCTGGCTTTATCACGACAGCTTTCTCTTATATCGTACTATATATCCTATGTTTTGTAGAATGATACATTAAGGAGCTCTTTTTATGAGTACTACTGGATTACTTGAATCCACATATTGTGACTTATATAGTGACTGCTTTCTCATATACGAGCAAAGCCATTGCTAGAAAGAATCATTGAAATGAGTCAATTATAATGCAGTATGAGGCCCTTATATGACTCTTGAGCCCTGCCAAAGATTTGCACATTTTATTGCATAATGTGCAGTCATGCTGGCTGGCTGAAAGAACCAGTGCCACAGTAGTATGAAGTCTTTTGACATGTCTTTTTAATCCATCAACTGAACGGGCACACCTTTTCACAGGTTGAACATGTTCTGTTGTGAACAATAGCTGCATCATAATTTACTAAGTCAATTCCTGTCGCTTCTTTGATGACTGACCAGGCCCTGCATGACTTAAGCATTTCCTCCTACAGATTACACACATAAAAATCAACACTCCTTAACTTTCTACTGGTTCATTGTTTCTAAGCTTTCTCCTGATCTTCTCATGCTTCATTCTCTCTCTTTCAAACTTCAAGCAACCACTGCACTCTTTTCCTCCATCTACTTCAGTCTTGTGCTTCTCTCTCTCCCAATCAGCATCTGAAATTCCGGCTTTTGTATCAAAGCTGTTTCAAGGCAGTCTTTGAGCCTCATTTTGGGTTGATGTGCTGACCTTTTACAATCTTCCAGCTCACCATACAGAAGTTACTTCCAGTTTCTATTTACCTAATCTATTTACATAGCGTTGGTTGGTGCCCAGGGGTTATTAGTAGAGGACATATGTCCCAAGTTGTTGTACAGTTGGGCTGAACCCCAAACCATATAGTTGGGAAGTAAACTTCTTAACCTCAAAGCTATGCCAACACACACATGCACACATTCACACACTTATACATAAATTAAGTGGAGGATAATTGAGACGAGCATTCTGTGTATTGACTACAACGCAACCAAGCAGCTGCATTTCACATACTGTAATATAGTGAGTTGAAAAGCTTTGATTAACTGGGGTTATTCTTACAATTAGAACACAGAAACTTCCTCCAGAGTATGTTTAAAATCTCTTGATAGGGAGTTTGTTGTCTCCTAATTGCAAGGATAATCTTAGTTAACCCTTAGAGATTTTCAGCTCATTAGAATTACATATGTGAGTCTCATCCGTGTGTGTGTGTGTGTGTGTATGAGAGAGAGAGAGAGAGAGAGAGATAATATTCATCTCCCATTGTCTCAGTAATATTCCAGATACAATGCTATATGATAATATTGACCTCCTGGAGACAGACCTGGAGTCATGAGGATATGTTGTTTATGAAGTTACAAATGGTAATAAAAGAACCATGACAGGCCAGATGATTGACTTATTTATCAAATATTTAATCAAACAATCAATTACTTAATTGTTTAACTTGTTGATGAATAATCATAGTGTGTGTATTATTGGCAAAACAGCCCTCCCAAGATACAACATCTGTTTCAACCATATTTTCATATTAATAATCTTGCTGAACTCATATAAAAAGCAAAATATAAATACAACACTGATAATATTGTATTTTCTAGCATACAATTTGCTGTAAATATATAGTATAAACATTCAAACTTCATCACTATCTTTCCAAATCGTGCAACATTTCAACATGGAATTTTTTGTCCTTTAAGGCCATCTTAGTGTATAAGTCAACCTACCATTTTTGGCTGTAAATTTTGGTTTAAAAAATTCAACTTGTATGTAAGGAAATACAGTATTTGTCTCTCATTGTCTCTAGTATTAGTTACAGTACTATATATCCACAGTGCAAGTTCTTTCAGTGATCATTGTGACTGATTTTATTTCTTTTACTTAAGGTAAATAAGATCACCCAAAGGTTTGGTGTTCAACACCAACTGAAGGTGGCATTTAAACAAAAAAAGAAAAAGAAAAAGAAACAACTGGAGGACACCTAGAGGTCATGACACCAGAAACTAACAGGCCAAAACACTTGCTTGAGACAAGTTCATCTTGTTGAAAATTTCTCGTACTGTCTTGCTAACCCTGTAGTGAGCTTTCACTTTACCATCTCCCACATTCTCGGTAGTACTATAGATATAATACTGTGTGATGTTTCTCATTTCTTACTGTCTCATCTCTTACTATCTTACAGTGACGTTTCTATGTCATTGTGAATCAGTTGTGATGAATGGAATGACAGACAGTGAAAGATGAAAAGAAATTGAAAGCATTCTATTTTTGGCTTTCTGAGACAAAGTATGGAAATTTGTAGATCATTGAAATGTTTATTAATAGAATAATAAGCACTAATAACTTTATTAACCTAATTTAGTTTCCTTTTCTTTTCCGTTCTTATTTTTGTCTTTTCTTATTTTCAATATTGACCTAAGGTGTGGGCAGACTCCTCATATGCATACACTCATGCACGCACACACACACACACACACACACACACATATACACACACACATGCATAAATATCTATATAGTATGTATAGGTCTATATATATGTGGATATATATATATATATATATATATATATATATATATAGCAACAAAGTTTTGTGCACTCTAGTTTGAAAAGTGCTAATGCATAAAACTTTTGACTCTAGTGTCACTTTGTTGCTTCTGTAATGTATTAGTAAAAATATTTACTAATATATTACAGAAAAATTTCTTCTTTTCATGTTTGCATCACCAAACATGTGTCTGTGTGTATAAGTATATATATATGTATGTGAGTGCGTGTATGTATATATATATATATATATATATATATATATATATATAATCTACATACATATATACATATACTTATGTCTACATACACACATATATATATACATACATATATGCATATGTTTATGTCTACACACACACACACACACATGTATGTATATAACTGTATAATAACTATATAATGCATATCATAATGATATTTATTCTCTGATTTGAAGCGACAATTTTTAAATATGAACAAATGACTCTAAAATGATGAGCTAACCTCAGGCTGAATTGAACTCACAAATCGGCACTTTCATGGCTCCTTGCAAATCTGATTGGCCAAACATTCACCCATCAATTTCAGTCAAATTTAGTTGATATATACTTAAACTGTTTAAATACTACATAAATAATATTTTTATAAATAAACCCGAAAGGCTTTGCGAGTTACGGAGAGAAAGTTACTATGGAAGGCTCATAGTATATAATATACATCATAACGATATTTATTCTCCGATTTGAAGTGACAATTTTTAAATATAAACAAATGACCGAAAATGATGAGCTAACCTCAGGCTGAATCGAACTCACAAATTGATGCTTTCATGGCTTCTTGCGAATCTGATGGCCAAATGCTCATCCATCAATTTCACTGAAATTTAGTTAATATATACTTAAACTGTCTTGATACTACATAAATAATATATATATAACTTCAGCAGTGTAACTGCATATGTGTTGTTGGTGATTTCTTTTCCTTCTTTGGACGTTTCCCTTTCTCCTTTCTAACAAAGAATTATGCTCGAAATATCAAACTCTCTCTTCTCACTGAACATCAAGTTGGTACATCCCTTGTGCATGTCTTCTTGTTGTCTGTTAATTTTATTTGTTTATTTGAATTGACTATTGTGGCAAGAGCCATTGATACTCTTAGAGGATTGGAAGAATGGACCAGCCAAACTCTTATAAAGAGTAGCGTATTGGTTGAGACGAGAGGTTGGTAGGAGTCATTGAGAGGCCATTTGGAGTCTCACAAAATACATGTGAACACATTGATTTTACCTCCACATCGTTAAATTATATATTCAATGTTTGTCAAGGATATAAAAGTGGTTATGAGATATTTGAAACTTGCATTGGACATAAAAAAATTTTTTTGGTACAAGATCAAAGAAAAAAATCATTAACATAGAAGACTTATTGGCTTGTGTGGTGAAGTTGCAACAGCAACAACAACAATACCAACAGTTACTGGAAGTAATGTTGAAGAAGTCTGAAAATATTTCAGGCTTGTTCTTGTCAGATGGCATAGCAAACTTAATTGGAGAATTTATTTATAACCTAGAAGAAGGTACTACTTTTTCTGTATATTTTAGAAGATACAAAGAAATCTTCAAAGAAGAATGTAAAAATTGGAATGACGATAAAGGTGCGACTACTTTTAAGAAAGTTATCCCCTGCTGAACACAAAAAGTACTGTAATTATATTCTGATGAAGAAACCAGGTTAGATTTGTTTTGATGAAACAGTTAATTTGTTATCGAGAATTTTCAGTGAAAGAAGGTCCCTGTTCAGTACTAGTTGGTAATGTTTAAATTTAGTTAAAAAAGATGATGAAGATTTCATCACCTCTGCTGGGGTCATTAACAGAGAGTGTGAAAAATTCAAATTAAATGAATTAATCCCAGATTTGTTCAAATGTCTAATTTTTGTTCAAGGGTTAACTGCAAGAGAAGATACCGACATATCTTTCCATATATTAACAAAGTTAGAATAGGACCAAAGATTAACTCTACAGGCAGTAGCTGAAGAATACCAGAGGATTATAAATTTAAGACATGACATAGATAAAATTAAAGAAAAACATTGCTCTCAGATACATGTGTGTCAACCTGAAATGGATAAGAAAAAGGGAAAATGAACATCAAGACCAAATTCATGCTATAGGTACAGAGGTTTACATTTTAGGAGTAATTGTCGTTTTAAAAATCGTGAATGTTTTGAGTATGGAAAAATTGGACATTAAAGTTCACATTGTATAGCGAAACAAGAAAAAATTCTAGAAAGAATGTATTGTAAACAAAGATTCTAAGTGAGGCTCAGAAAAGAAAATTTGTGTCCATAAAAAATAAATAATGTGAATATCAAGTTACAATTGGATATGGGCAGTGATACAGCCTGAGGTTAGCTCATCATTTTTCAGTCATTTGTTTATATTTAAAAATTGTCACTTCAAATCAGAGAATAAATATCATTATGATATGTATTATATAGATGCAAGAAGTCTGTTTACCAAAGTCCCAACTGGTGAATCACTATCGGTGATTCAAGAAAAACTAGTGACAGACACCCATCTAAAAGAACACACTTATACACCAATAAGAAATTTGATGGGAATGTTGACCTTCTGTGTGGAAACTATCTACTTCAGTATGGACACTGATATATATCGACAAGAAGAGTGTTTAGCTATGGGTTCACCATTATCACTGATAATAGCCAATATATACATGGAATACTTTGAGAATTTGGCTTTAGGATCAACACCACTAAAACCAACACTATGACTGTGATATGTTGATGACACTTTTATACTTTGGCCCCACCAGGAAGATGTCTAAGTGCTGTTAGATCATGTAAACTTAATAAAGCCATCCATACAGTTCACAATAGAAAAGGAAAAAGACAATCAGCTAGCATTCCCAGACGTATTAATAACACGCACCAAGTATGGATTTAGGACATCTGTATACCGCAAGCCGACCTTCACTGGACGAAACCTCAACTTCAATTCCCACCATCCATACAGTGTAAAGAGAGGGATTGCTCAGTGCCTAAAACATTGTGCAAAGAATATAAGTAGCGATCGTTGATACCCACCATGAAGAAATGATCAAACTTAGTAACAATCTATTAAGCAACAACTACCCCAAAAACATACTATCCACTCCAATTACGAAGAAAAGAGAGGATGAAACCAATAAACTGTCCACAGTCTGTCTACTCTATGTGAAAGACTTCTCCGAAAAGATACAAAAGATATGCGGCCCATATGACATCAGGACAGTATTCAAGAGTAATACAACACTTCGAGTAAAACCACCAACAGAAGAGAATATGACCAAAGACTGCATGTACTCCATCCCATGCAGCTGTCGTAGGTTATACAAAGGCGAAACATATTTCCTCCTCAAAATAAGGGTAGACGAACATCACAAAGCAGTGACACGAGGAGATAACCATACATGTGCGCACAGCCATGCCTGTTCTTGTTAGAATACAACATATAAATAAATATAGAGAAAGAGGTAAATAACATAAATAATATTGAACTGTAGATCTGATGAATTAATGTCATTTGCATTGATAAGTACTAACAGAGATAGAGAGTTAGGAGAGAGTGAGGCATTCATTGATTGAAAGATGTGGTCATGCATAGTATTATACTGTATAATGTAATCTGTAAATTTACATAGGAATAGGTATATATATATATATATATATATATATATATATATATATATATATATATTTCATTTCATACATTTGTATAACATTCACTGACAAATTATCTTATCCTAGATGTTAATGACAATGGCTGTCAGCAATGCCCTGGCTAAAATATAAAGTAACAGCTTGCACAGCACAGATAAGACTCTCACCTACAAAGTCATGTAGTCCAGAAGCAAGCAAGTACAAAATTTCCAGCTTTGCACTGAGGCAAGTGTTATTTCAGAATTTTCTTCTCTTAGAGAGACATTTACACAGACTGGTGGTCTCTGACTCTCAGCTGATCCATCCTTTGACAGGGTTTGTTTGTCATCCTGCCAGGTATCAACAAAAACCACCCTCCTTTACCGAGCAGGCTTACCAGTTTAGTTGCTAATGGTTGTTCTGGGTCACATGTTACCTGTAAGACCAAGAGTGACCTGTCATACATGCGTACATACATTGTTTCACTGATTGAGGGTTCAACAAGACACGGCTGAAAAAATTGGTACTGGTGTCTTGATCTCTTGAACATCATGCACAATGAATATTATAGTGGGTATGGTTTGTGTAGGGTTAGTCCTACTCTCTTGTCCTTCAAACTTGTTGTTGGTTTCATGCAGCAAGTACCACAAGACCAGCAGTTATCAGGATGCAGGATTTGTATGGAGTTATCATCTCTTAGATGAGCAGCTAAAGAGCTGAGGGCCTCATCTACCCTGGGTCTACTGGGTAAGAAACCTTCCTGAGACAATTCTAATTAACCCATTGCTAGAATCCTGACAGGTACTACTAGTCTGGGTTAGACTAGGCTAAGAGGTGATTCCACACTCTTGAACCAGCAACCCACTACTGGGTGCAGTTTAAAGTCATGCCTGGGACAAACATAAATGTATCCATAAAATACATGCATGTATAAATACACATATGCACATACACTTCTGCATAGTTTCAGTGTGCCAAATTCACTCTCAAGATGTTGATCAGCTTGAAGCTATAGTAAAAGACACTTCCCTATGTTGTCATGCAGTGGGACCTTACTCCTAAAATGTGCCTTTTCAGACTGCACTCGGCGTGTGTGTGTGTGTACATGTGTACATGTGTGTGTGTTATAATTACCTGCAGAATCCAATTGAAATTGAGGTATTTTAATAATGACTCTAAGGTTGAGTCAAGACCAGCATACTCATGTATCAACAGTGTATATGGACACTCACATACTTAGTAGAGTATGTACAGATTTGTCCTTCCAGTTATGTATACATTCACATGTACAGATTAAGTAGTCAACATTATATGTAAAATCACACAAAGGCATACTCTGACAAGCAGTCCATTGTCAACTTTAGGCTTAACATCCAATGTTGGAAAGGTTCTAAGTGTGGTGTAGCATAAATAATAACACAAATGGTCTGAGGTTCACTATAGCTGTTTCAGACATTGTTGTTTATCAGTTAAAAAAACATAACTGAAACAGCTGCAATAAACTTCAGTCCATTTGTGTTATTATATATATCCATAGATAGATAGATGTACACTATTTGATATGATTTTCAACAAGTAGTATATCAGTTGATCAGTTAAACAAGCAAAGCTAAATGGTAAAATAAATTAATATTTCAGCCAGAAAAACCTGGGTAGCTTTTGTGGTTTTTATGATATTTTGTTGTGTCTTGGGGGAATCATTATGCCAATGATAATAACACATGCATTTGTGTGTTATTGTTGATGTAATAACCATTCCATATTACGAAATTCGTTTCAACAGTCAAATTCACATGAAGAATGTTGCAAACCAAATACAAAGTGTGTTTGTATGTATGTATGTATATATATATATATATATATATATATATATACACATACATATACATACACCCACCCACTACATATATATATATATATATATATATATATATAATGTCCTGTACCCAGATATGCACCTATACATACAGGTGGATGTCGGTATGCACATACCTGTACGTATATATGCATATACTCATTTACTATTTGTTTTTATATATATATATATATATATATATATATACACCCACCCACCCACCCACCCACTACATATACATACACACACACACACATACTTCAAACTACCAGTTAAACACCTTTTTACTGACCATTCTCCCACACACATGTGTAGGTAGACACACAACAGACAGCCACTCCTACCAAAATTCTTACTATAAATTCTTCCTGTGACGTTTAACAACATTAAGTCCAACCACATACATACATAAACAGCCACAACCACACACACAGAGACCTGCATGCACGCACATACCCACACATACCTCCTTCTCTTGCACTCTCCTGTCTTTGAAAGAGCTTTTTCTAAACCCATTCCCTTCCGGTCATTTCAATATGTCACCGCGTGTGTATTGTTGGCGATTTTCTTTCTCCGCCTTCCCTTCTTTGGACTTTTTCTATATTTCTGAGGAAGAGCTCCGCTCAAAACATGAAATTCCCTTTCTTTTCTGTCCTTTCCTGAGCGTCCAATAACACTACTTATTCCACGTTCTGACATTTTTCTTGCTTGTTCATGTTTGGATTGACTATATATATATATATATATAGGTTGTTTAACCTCTAACTCATATAGATGTATATATATATATATATATATATATATATATATATATATACACACACACATCTATATGAGTTAGAGGTTAAACAACCTCTAAGGGATAATAAATATCAATATACTACTGGATGTATATCTATGTATTCATATCCAAATGCTTACTGTTGTAAGGCAATAGTGCAATTGAATAATAGGTATGAGTGGGGGAACAGAAATTTACCCAGAATTTATAAGGCAAAGAATAAGAAGAAAATGGAGAAGATAATTGATTAACAAACATCAGCCTACAAATATCAATTGGATCTATTCACAATCACATGTATAAATAAGTAAATAAATAAATAAGTGAATGAATAGGAATAAATGAGTGAATAATACTACATTATTCACTCATTTATTCCTATTCATTTATTTGTTTATTTACTTTTTTATTTACTTATTTATACATATGATTGTGATTAGTAAATAGATCCAATTGATGTTTGCAGGCTGATGTTTGTTAATTAATTATCTTCTCCATTTTCTTCTTATTCTTTGTCTATGTATGTATATATATATATATATATATACATATATATATAATCATCATCATCATCATCATTTAATGTGCACTTTCCATGTTGGCATGGGTTAGATGGTTTGACTGGATCTGGTAAGCCAGAGAGCTACACCAGGTCTCATTCTGATTTAGCATGGTTTCTGCAGCTTGATACCCTTCCTAATGCTAACCACCCCCAAGAGTGGCTCTTTATGTGCCATTAGTATGGGTGCTTTTACATTCCACCAGCACAGGTTTGTGACACTGGCTTTGGCCACAACTATGATTTCACTTGACTTGACAGGTCTTCTCAAGCACAGCATATCGCCAAAGGTCTCAGTCACTTGTCATCGCCACTGTGAGGCTCAGCATTTGAAAATCATGCTTCACCACCTCGTCCCATGTCTTCCAAAGGTTTCCTCCACAGTTAGAGATCAGCACTTCTTTACACAGCTGTCCTTATCCATATGCATCACATGACCATACCAGTGCAGTTGTCTCTCTTGAACACTACATTTTTCTCAAGACACTTACTTTTTCTCAAGACATTTACACTGTCTTACATGCACACTGACATTACACATCCAGTGGATCATACTAGCTTCATTTCTTTCAAGTCTTTGCATCTCCTCTGCGGTCCCAGCCCATGGCTGTTCACAGACTGGCATTGTACAATCTGCCTTTCACTCTGAGAGAGTGGCCCTTTGTTGCCAACAAAGGTATCAGCTCTCACCCAACCTTATTCTTATTATAGCAGCTATGCTCTCGAAGCATCCACCTCCGCTACTGATTTGGTTACCTAGATAACAGATGCTTTCAATTACTTCTAGTTTTTCTCCCATCATTTGATGAAGTCTCTGCTGCTGTTCTCTACATCATTCTCAGTATCAGGTTGTGCCTGGTTATTGACTGGCTTATTGAAATATCTCCCCTTGCTTCACAATGCCTTTGTATGATGTAATCCCAGATACACTTAGCCTGAAAATTTTAGAGAGATAGATGACCACAGCTGAAATACCACTGTTCATAGGTTTGCATGATGAGGACTGACTTATGGAGAGAGGCTGAGAAGGGGTATCTTATTGATCACCACAACTTGGTGTCACATCTCACCTCGTCAATATCTTCCCTTTACTAATTACATTATCCTCACCTTTTACAAGCCCCCTCCTCTTTAATTTAACATTTTCTGGTAGAAATGTAGATGATATCTCTGTTTATGTAATGTATTTTAACTACCAAGGTATTCTTTGAAAATGCTGCAACTTAGGCCTCTTAAATCTGCTCGACTTCCTGCCTTCATTCGACCTTAATCCTCTCAGTCTTATCTCTAAGATTTATGTAATACATTCATTGGCCTAACAAATTCAATTCACTTGCTACCTGACAGCAAGCAAATCAATTGTAGCATTTTGGTGAACGTGTGTCTCTGCATGTGTTTGTCTATGTATGTGCATATATAAGTGTCTGCCTGTCTGTGTGTCTGTCTGCCTGTTTCTTTCTTTATCTCACTATCTAGTTAGCCAGCTGCCTATCTGTCTGTCCTCTCTCTCTCTCTCTCTCTCTCTCTCTATATATATATATATATATATATATATATATACACGTAAGTATATATATACGCACATAAGTATATATATATATATATATATATATATATATATATATAAATATGTATGTATGTATGTATATATATATACACACACACACACACAGAGATAGCACACACACTTATACATGCACATGCACACATTTACATACAAAAAACACTTGTATACACAGGCAAAGGCTGAATAAATCTCCATTCTCCTCTTGGTTTTCAATTATATATATATATACAAGGTCTTGTAGATAAGTATGTATGTATACATACATACAAGCACACTTTGTATTTGGTTTGCAACCTCCACCTTTTTGATTTTGCATGTTGCATGCACGATGAAAATCTTCAAACTATTGACACTCAAGTGTGGTGAAGCATTCGTCCTTGCTTGAAGTATTCTCCATAAAAAGTAATCGAGCTGGTTGTGACCTGGGCTAGATGTTGGCTCTCACAAAAAATGGCACCTTCTCATCAAGGAAGGCCTGTGTTGCTATTGACTCATGGCATGGTGCAGAATCCTGGATAAGCACCACATTATCAAGCCCAAACTTCTGCTCCAGGATTCTTAGTCTCCAGGATTCTTAGTCTCAAACAGCAGTGACATCAGAAGGGTTGTATGTAATCACTTGAGAATTCCTGCGCTTCACCTCAGTGTCCACTGAACTTCTCGTTCACAAACATGAGAGTTTTTCCTGCACCTTGTTATTTGATGAATGACAGAAGCTTTGGGTACCTCCCAGCTCTGATCACTTTGGCCTTGGCTGTTAGCTGGAGGTGAAGGTGTTGTTGAACATAGCTAGTCAAGCCAAGGTTCCTGTTCACAGCTCTGGACACCATAGAAAGGGACACATTGCGTTTCTTTACAAAAGTTGTCATAGATGTGGATGGGTTGGCTTCAGTTGAGGGTTTGAGGCCAGCAAGAAACTTTGGATTGTGCTTGGAATAACTTCAAGTCTTCTGTTCTTTTCTATCAATCTTTCCCCCTTCTTTAAATTCTTTATACACATAATAAACTGTTGCTATCGGAAGTTTCGTCAACTTAACAATTTTATTGGCAGTGTGCCCAGCATGCACTAAAGCAACAATGGTAGAACAATTTTGTTATTCCATGACTTTCTGTTGTCAAAACAGTTTGTTATTTACCTCAAAGATAAAGAGGAAGATTAGATTTTCACAAGCAAGGTTTTGTCAAAAACGAAATGTTAAACTCACTAAGTCAACTGCTTAAAATTGGTCTCAATTTATGTCTGTCTGTCCCTCTGTCTCTATATGTGTCTGTCTGTCCCTCTGTCTCTATATGTGCCTGTCTTTCTATCTATATGTCCATCTATCTTGTCCATCTATTCAGCCAGCCTCTGTCTTTGTACAAGAGTGTTTTTGTAAGTGTGTGTGAGTGTGTACAAGTGTACCTGTAAATGTGTGCATGTGCACGTATTAGTGTGTGTGTGTATGTGTGCATATGTGCTATCTCAACATTGCTTCTCCTTCATCACATTTCTGATTGGTTGACAATCAGAAATAAAGAGGTGATTATTGATCACCTGATCAAAGATAATCTGGCCCTCAGCCTCCCATATTTTCATGTATCTTGGACCACATTGCCCAATGAGTCATTTGTTCCTCATTTTCTTCATTTTTTTTTTTTTTGAGAAATTAGGACAAAATTTGAGGGAAATTTAGCTGCTGTTTCTAGCATTTCCAGCATCCTTGTGCAAGTCTGTAACTCCTCCTCATCAAATGCTTCAGTTAGGAAGTCCCTAAACCTCTGACTATTCAAAGAATCTTTAAGCTTCTAGATCTTTCTTTTCCAAATTGGCTTGTGTCTTGGAATCCTTCATGCCTGCAGTTTGAAGTTGCTAATGAGTAATCTATGCTGAGGGGTATATTCTTCACCGGGGAAGGACTTTGCATTTATGAGCAGCCATAAATCCTGCTTTCTGGTGAGAATGTAGTCAATCTGGTTAGCATGGTCACCAGATTTATAGGTTATCAAGTGTCTGACTGGTTTACTGAAGTTGGTGTTATCTCATGTCTTTTACTTGTTTCAGTCATTAGACTGAGGTCATGCTAGGGAACTGCCTTGAAGAATTTTAGTTGAATGAATCGACCCCAGTACTTATTACTGTTTTGTAAAGCCTGGTACTTATTCTATCAGTCTCTTTTACTGAAAGGCTAAGTTACGAGGATGTAAACACACCAACACTGGTGGTCGGGCGGTGGTGGGGGACAAGCAAATATATAAAAACACACATATATAGATGGACTTTTCTTTTCTTTTTGTCATTGGTTAGAAATGCTAGCATGTGTAATTTGGCTGCTATTCTAATGGGCCAAGCAACTACATAGGGGTCCTCTTCATTTGCACTCATTTGAGACTAAATTGCATAAATAGTCAATCTAAGACATACAAAGTGATGACGTTGAATAGAAAAGATTCTGCCACAGTGGTGGTAATAGTGGTAACTACCACTATTACCACCACTGTGGAGGTGGTAGTGGGTTTTTGTTTTCTCTAAATTTAACCTTAAGGAATCTGAATCTCTCTCTCTCTCTCTCTCTCTCTCTCTCTCTCTCTCTCTCTCTCTCTCTCTCTCTCTCTCTCTCTCTCTTTTTTTGCTAGATAACATATAGCTAATGGTGAAATATATCAATCAAAATACTGTTAGAAAGAAATATGGCACTTTATTGTGAGAAAACTCCCTGATTGAAAAAGTTAGCAATGGCAGATTTTTGTAAACAATTGTCTAGTGTATGTATCAGTGTGAAAGCCCTACCCTGTTGCTGCCATTACACTGTTATCTTTACTGGAAAGGATGGCACATGTCAATTGATTTCCTGTTGAGGGAAGGCTCCTCTCATTCACAAATTTACACACACACACACACACACACACACACACACACACACACACATATATATTATATATTCATACATATATATATATATATATATATATATATATATATATGTATTATATATTATATATATATATATATATATATATATATATATATATATAAATATATATTTATATATATATATATATATATATATATATATAAATATATATTTATATATATATATATATATATATATATGTATTATATATTATATATATATATATATATATATATATATATATATATAAATATATATTTATATATATTTATATATATATATATATATATATATATATATATATATATATATATATATATATATATATAAAATTTAATTTATATAAGGGCATTACTATACAATAATGCCTCATGCTTAGAGGGACTCCATAGGTCAAAACTACTAAAATAAGCACATTTTTAGCGGTAAAAATGTGCTTATTTTGGTAGTTTTGACCTATGGAGTCCCTCTAAGCATGAGGCATTATTGTATAGTAATGCCCTTATATAAATTAAATTATATATATTTATGGAAAAAAAAAATGATGGGTTTTTTTCCTTATGAGGTTTTTTCACGCTAACTACTTGATAAATTCTTATAAAGTTTTTATCCTAATATTATATATATATATATATATATATATATATATATATATATATATTATAAACACTAACAGCACTGTTGAGCATGTTCATTGCCAGAGCAGCTGTCTGGCTTTGGTGCTAGTGGCCCATAAATAGCATCATTTGAGCGTAATCGTTACTAGCATTGCCCTCTAGCACTTGTGCTGGTAGCATGTTAGAAAATCATTCGAGCGAGGTTGTTGCCAGTGCCGCTGGACTGGCTCCCATGCAGATGGCACATAAAAAACACCTTTTTGAGCGTGGCCATTGCCAGTACCATGTGACTGGCACGTAAAAGCACCGACTACACTCTCGGAGTGGTTGGCATTAGGAAGGGCATCCAGCTGTAGAAACTCTGCTAGATTAGATTGGAGCCTGGTGCAGCCTTCTGGCTTGCCAGTCCTCATTCAAATCGTCCAACGCATGCTAGCATGGAAAGCAGACGTTAAACGATGATGATATATATATATATATATATATATATATATATATATATATATATATATATATATATATATATATACATACACACACACACACATGTGAATGATGTTATATATACACATGTGAGAGAGAGAGAGGAGCTGACAGAAACAAAGAGAGAGCTACCTCTATATCTGTGCTTGCGAATATAAACCTCTGTGCATATATGTGTGTGTGTGTGTTGCAGGAGGTTGTAGAGTTTTGGCTGTGCCCAAGCTGGATGGACACACATTTAGCTCAAAATTGTAATCTTTTGCTTGACCAATTTTCTTGTGCGAGAATAATCTTATATACTAGCAATGCCCTATGGAATTTCTACTGTTATCTTGGATATTACAGGATTATTGTAGATTTATAGGGAACCTTGAAATACATAATTTCTTATGAAATTATATTTAATATAATATAAATGTTGATATCTAACACAGCATGTCTTTAATTTCCTTCCATAGTTTTTCTGTCACTTGTCTTACAAACGATATTAATGTTGTATATAGATTATGTTTTCAACTTCTTCCATAATTTTTGTCGGTTGTCTCACAAATCATGTCATCTGTGTAATAGATTATGTGTCTAGGCACAGACGTGACTGTGTGGTAAGAAGCTTACTTCTTAATCACACGGTTTCAGGTTCACTCCCACTGCATGGCACCTGTGCTTTCTACTATAGCCTCAAGCCAGCCAAAGCCTTGTGAGTGGATTTGATAGATGGAAACTGAAAGAAGCCTATTGTATATATATGCATGTGTGTGTGTTTGTCCCTGCTATCGCTACTTGACAACTGGTGTTGGTGTGCTTACTTCCCCATAACTTAGTGGTTCAGGAAAAGAGAGTGACAGAATAAGTTCTAGGTTTAACAAAAGATAAGTCCTGGGGTTGATTCATTCAACTAAAAATCCTTCAAGGTGGTGCCCCAACATGGTTACAGTCTAATGACTGAAACAAATAAAAGATAGAAGTTAAAAAATAGATTGTGCTTACAATTTTGTTCCATAGTTTTAGCATTCCATATAAAAACGATCCCAAGATAATGGTATAAATTCTCATACCCTACCCAACTTTTATATAGTTGCAGGCTGTCTCCCCTTCCCATCCTCTTCTGCTCCCCATACAATCTTGCAAAGTCCCCACTCACACACTTCTACTTACCTTGGGCTTTGAAGGCCCACCTGAACCCTCATCTCTAATATCTATCTCTTTGCAGCTTCTACTGCTCATTCTTTCTCTCCCCTACTAAATTTGAATAACCAATCAAAAACCTGCCCTACACCCTTTCCCTTCTCTCATACTTTATCCCTTTGTCCCATAGCATGAAACCAACCCTATCTCTCTTGGATTTTGTAATCTTTTGAGCTGCATGATAACCTCAATAAAGCATGAAAAATGCATCCAGTGTACACTATAAAGTGGTTTGCATTGAGAAGGGCATCTAGCCATACAAACCAACCCAAAGCAAACACTGGAGCATGATGCAGTCTGTGGGTCCATCAGATTCTTTTAACCTACCCAGTCTATGCCAGCCTAGAACATGGATGTTAAATGATGATGAGGATGAAGGAGGGGGAGGAGGTTGATGATGATGATGCACAAAATGAACTTCAAATTTTCTAACTTTTAATTCACTTGCTCCTATAATTCATTAAGTAATTATTCAAATAAATTGAATTTGATATTTTGTTTCTCTTTTCTTTATTCTTTATTCTAGCCCAAGATTGTCTGGCGTGCATGCAAGATGGATCTGAAATGGTAAAAGTTCGTTCTAACAGCCGACAGTATTTTCGCATGTACTCTCTCAGCAAAGATATGACTGAAATACGATGGCAGCCTACCTCCAAGAAACCAAACAAAGCTAGAAGTAAGTTCCATCTAACAAGTTCTTATTGATTATTCTGTCTGTATGTCTATCTATCTAGCTAGCTAGTGTAGCAAACTTATAAGAGGCGGAGAGAGAACGTAGGTTCGTTTGCCCGAACAGGAGAAATTATTGATTTCTCATTGGTTGAAAATTACTACCCATATACGAATTCTGAACTTTCATTAAGGAAATATTTCACGAAGTACGATTCTAGAATTCGTGTATGAGCAGTTATAAAAACCCTGATTTTTGGGAAACTCTCCAGTGATCGTTGGACTGCCACTCAAATCCACGACACTCACTCTCAAGTGATCGTTGGACTGCCACTCAAATCCATGACACTCACCCTCTTGAATATCGGCTAATATTTATGCCATGTTCAATATTCAATTCTGACAATATTGAATTGTTGTGAACTCTAGTAGTTAGAATGAAAGATTAGTTAGTGTCAATTTTAAGTCGTAATTCTCTACAACAAAATGACTTTATTTCTAATGGTTCTATAAATGCCAAATGTACATAATAAACTAATGTAGAAATTTAATTCCTTTTACTTCTCGTTTCTTTCAACTTGTTGAATTTATTTCTGTATTTATGAAACTGTATTTTTTTTATGTAACGGTCAAAAAAATACAAATTCATATCTTCAACATACATGCACGTATTGAACACACGTTCAGTTTCTTGGTATGTATAATTCATCATAACATTTACACAGCCTGAATTAAGAGTTATACTTAGTGATAAATACTTATAATTCAGTTATAAGTAACAAGATTATCATCATAGCTTTTAATTAAGAAGTAATAATATTTGTTATAACTTACGATCAAAAACATTGTAAATAAAGATATAGTATTCACTCCCCGACCGTAACACACTAGCTAGCTAGCTCTGTCTATCTATCTATCTATCTATTTGCCTGCCTGTCTGTCTGTCTACTCTTTGTCTGTCTATTTGTCTGTCTACTATTTGTCTATCTATCTATCTACATATATATCTATCTGTCTTCGTGTCTGTCTATCTCTCTGCTTGTCTGTTTATCTATCTGTCTATCACTCTCTCTCTCTCTCTCTCTCTCTCTCTCTCTCTCAAAAATGTTTGTTTCCTTCTTTCTTCCCAGTTTCCATCAGCTGTATGAAGGAAGTGAGACTTGGAATGACTACTGAAGCATTACGAAACCGAGAAATAATGGAATTTTACCCTGAAGAATGTGCTTTTTCTATTATATTTGGAGATAACTTTGAAACGATGGATCTCATAGCTTCCACCCCTGATGAAGCTAACATCTGGGTAACTGGCCTCACCTGTTTAATGAATGCAAACACAAATTTAAGGGGCTGTGAGTATTTTTTTGATTGGCATATCTTTCTGTTTATTTTCCCATGATAATCTTCAAACAAAGAGAACAAAAGGGATAAAAACTAATCAATTCATTTCTCCTACTTGTTGGTTAATTAATTGTTTCAGGTTTGAAAGATTGGTTCTGTTGGCATCAGAAGATTATGATGTGTGGATTTGTGGAATGTGGAGGCATTCATACTTTTTACCAGAAATCTGTGCAGTAAAAGTATAGATGCATGGTGTGTCAACTCAAACACGAGTGTGACCATCACTGATAAATTATCTTATCCTAGATGTTAAAGACAATGGCTGGGCTATCATCAATGTCTGTGCTAAAATTTAAAGTCAATAAGGAAAGATTTGGAAAGATTTGCCAATGTTCTGCGCCGTGAGGACCAAAGACTCGAGGTATTTCGTGTTGCAAGACAGTGTAGGAGAGAGAATAGTGATGTTGTAGGAGAGAAATGTGTTCGCATGGATGATGGTACGCTTGCATTAAATGAGGATGCAAAGAAAGAGGTCTGGAGATGCCACTACGATAGATTGCTTAATAAAGAGAATGAATGGGAGAAAGAGAGCCTGCCGTATGTCGACCCAATAGAGGGACCAGCTATCCGAGTTGATAGTACCAGGGTAGATAAAGCAATTAAGAGTATGAAGACCGGGAAAGCCCCCGGCCCATCAGGAATCACTGCAGAGATGCTCAAAATATCTGGCAGTGTTGGCTATAGCCTAGTCACCCGTATTACGAACCAGGTGATACACGAAGGAGTCATACCCAATGACTGGTGTAGCAGCATCATAGTCAACTGCTACAAAGGTAAAGGTGATGCTTTAGATACAAATAATTACAGAGGCATCAAGCTGTTAGATCAGGTTATGAAAGTTACAGAGAGGGTCATAGCCCAACTAATTAGGGAGCGAATCAATTTAGATGAGATGCAGTTTGGGTTCGTGCCAGGTAAAAGCACTACTGATGCCTTATTTCTAGTGAGACAGTTGCAGGAGAAATACCTAGCTAAGGATAAACCTCTGTACCTGGCTTTCGTTGACATGGAGAAAGCCTTTGACAGGGTCCCCCGATCCCTTATCTGGTGGTCAATGAGGAAACTTGGGATAGAAGAATGGTTAGTGAGAGCTGTGCGAGCCATGTACAGAGATGCTGCCAGTAAGGTGAGGGTTGGAAATGAGTACAGCAATGAATTCCGGGTAGAGGTAGGGGTCCACCAAGGTTCCGTCCTCAGCCCCCTCTTATTTACCATAGTCCTCCAGGCAATCACAGAGGAGTTCAAGACAGGTTGCCCCTGGGAGCTCCTCTATGCTGATGACCTTGCCCTAATTGCGGAGTCACTATCAGAACTAGAGGAGAAGTTTCAGGTGTGGAAGCAAGGTCTAGAACTGAAGGGCCTTAGAGTCAACCTAGCTAAAACCAAAATCCTAATAAGTAGGAAGGTAGATAAAACACAAACCCCTTCAGGTAGATGGCCCTGCTCAGTATGTAGAAAAGGAGTAGGTAGTAACTCTATAAGATGTACCCGGTGCAAGCTATGGACACATAAGAGGTGCAGCAACATCAAAGGCAGGTTAACTAGCAAGTTAGTTTTTGTTTGTGGCAGATGTTCAGGTGCAATAAAGACTGTAAACAAACAGGAAACAACTTCTATCTCATTCCAGGGTGAAAAACTAGAGGTAGTCGATAGCTTCCGCTATCTGGGCGACCAAGTTAGTAGTGGGGGTGGGTGCGCTGAAAGTGTAGCTGCTAGAATAAGAATAGCCTGGGCAAAGTTTAGAGAGCTCTTACCCCTGCTGGCGACAAAGGGACTCTCACTCAGAGTAAAAGGCAGACTGTATGACGCATGCGTACGAACAACCATGCTACATGGCAGTGAAACATGGGCTGTAACTGCTGAGGACATACGTAAGCTCGCAAGGAATGAAGCCAGTATGCTCCGTTGGATGTGTAATGTCAATGTGAATACCCGTCAGAGTGTAAGTATCTTGAGAGAAAAGCTGAACATTAGAAGCATCAGTTGTGGCGTGCAAGAGAGACGATTGCGCTGGTATGGACATGTGGTGAGAATGGATGAGGATAGCTGCGTGAAAAAGTGCCACACCCTAACAGTTGAGGGAACCCGTGGAAGAGGTAGGCCCAGGAAGACCTGGGCTGAGGTGGTGAGGCAAGACCTTCGTACATTGGGCCTCACCGAGGCGATGACTACTGACCGAGACCTTTGGAAATGTGCTGTGCGTGAGAAGACCCGGCAAGCCAAGTAAGATCGTTGCCAGTGCCCCTGGACTGGTTCTTGTGCGGGTGGCACATGAGATGCACCATTTTGAGCGTGGCCGTTGCCAGTACCGCCTGACTGGCTCCCGTAGGATTTTCGAGCGAGATCGTTGCCAGTGCCCCTGGACTGGCTTGTGCGGGTGGCACATAAAAGACACCATTTCGAGGGTGGCCGTTTTCGTGCGGGTGACACGTAAAAGCACCCACTACACTCTCTGAGTGGTTGGCGTTAGGAAGGGCATCCAGCTGTAGAAACTCTGCCAAATTAGACTGGAGCCTGGTGTTGCCATCCGGTTTCACCAGTCCTCAGTCAAATCGTCCAACCCATGCTAGCATGGAAAGCGGACGTTAAACGATGATGATGATGATGATGAATAACAGCTTGCACATTTCTAAGACTCTTACCTCTAAAGTCCAGTAACAAGCGAGAGCAAGATCTCTGGCTTTATACTTTATTTATCAGAATTTCCTTCTTGTAGGATGTCTGAACAAAAACTAGGAATTTCTCACTCCCAACTGTTGGATGGCTGTTAATAGCTGCCCCATCTGTGACAGGCTTTGTTTCCTGTCCTGCAAGATGTCCAATGAAAATCACTCTTCACACCAAGCAACCTTAGTAGGGCTGCTGGTTTTGTTGCCAATGACCCAGTCATGTGACAGGTTATACTGGATTACATGTTACCAGTTGCACTATGAATGACCTGACATACATGCATACATATATGCACCATGCTTTCACTAATTGTCTTAGGTTCCTGTATAGTTACTGATAGGCATAGACACTCATTTAACTCTTCCACCTCTTGAATTGCTGGGATATCAAGGGTGTGACAGTTGGAGGGAGAGAGAGCTACACTAATACTTAGCAACTAAACATTTACAACTGTATAGACTACAGCAATGTGAAATAAAGCATCTTGCCTTGTCCAGGAGTTGGATTTCTGGCCTTATGATTGTGAGCCTAATGCTCTAAACTCTAGGCTACTCACCTTGGCATCTAGCTATCTGTCCATCCATCCATCTGTCAGTTATTTAACATCCTCTTCTCATGCTGGCCTGTGCTGAATGATTTAACATGAACTGATGAGTCAGAAGGCTGTGTCAGGCTCTGCTGTCTGCTTTGGCATGGTTTCTACAGCTGGATGTCCTTCCAAATACCAATCACTTCACAGAGTATACTGGGTCCTTTTTTTCTGTTCATGGCACCAGCACTAGTGAAATCATCAAGTACCCACAAGACAAGATTCCTCAACTGAATTGGCTATAATATTGAGGGATATCAAAGTATGTTAGAGTGACAAGAGCGGGCACCTTACTGAAGAGGTGAATACATCGTTTCCTCTGTGTGTGTGTTGTGTGTGTAAGAAATCATAAATAAAAGGGGGAAAATATAGTTTCATCAAAATGCAATATCAGTTTCAATTATTTCAGATATTTATATGTGCAATAAGAAAAGAGAAAAATTTAAATTAAATTACATTAATCATGTATGTATATATATATATATAATCTACCAAGGCTGACTCACACACATATATATATATTGGGTCATCCCATAAATAATGCAGTTTTATTATGCTTCTTTATTTTTCAAAATTAAGATAAACAAAGTTCTTTTTTAATCTAAAATATACTCTTCTTCATTTTCTACAATGCTCTTCCATCTATCTGGTAGACTTGCAAGGCCCTTTTTCCAAAATTCACTTGTCTATGATGAAAAATACTTCTACAATATTGTTCTGACCTCATCTACAGAATTCATATTTTTTCCATCCAAATGATTTTGAAAACAGCGAAATAAATGATAATCAGATGGGGCAATGTCCACTGAATGAAGTGGGTAGGGCATCATTTCCCATTCAAACTGCTCCAGCTTTTGGGATGTCATCCTCACTGTATGTGGATGAGCATTATCCTGATGGAAGAACACCTTTCATCTTGAAACCAAAGATGGTTGTTTTTGTTCTAGCACTGACTTACGCCACTGACGCTGCTTGCAGTAGATCCCCTTTGTTATCGTTTGTTTTGGGTTTAAAAGTTCTAAGTGGACTAACCTTTTCATATCCCACCAATCAGATAGCAACACCTTGTGTGGGTGAAGACCTTCTTTAGCCTGGGGTGCCAGTGTTTCTCATTTCCCTACCCACTGTCTTTGGTGCTTGATATTTTTATAGAGAACTCATTTCTTGTCACCAGTCACTATTTGGTCCAAAAAAGGTTCATTTGTGAGACATGACAGCAAGAAGAGCATACATTCACTCTCTGAATGCAATTAGACTTGGAAAGATTGCAAGGAATCCACTGATCCTATTTGCTGACTTTTTCTATAGCACGCAGGTGTTGATGAATGATTGAATAACCAAATCCAAGCTTCTCTGCTGGTTCCTCAACAGTTACATTGGGATTTTGTTCCACCAGGGTTTGCAGGACATCCTCGTTGAGCTCTACAGATCTTCCAAGCTGAGGCTGTAGTTTCTGGTTTGGAATGTCTGGAATCACCGTTGACCCTGGCTTACGCTTATTGTCCGATTTCTGTATACTGCATTAATATTCCTCACACTTTCTGTTGGGTTGTTGCTTTTATTGAACTCATAACGCAAAATATGCCGAATATTCTCCTTTGTCAGTTGCATTATAGCTTTGAAAAAATAACTGTTACAATCGAACTGCTCTCTTCAAAACTTGCACTAAGAATAAGGACAAGGTAAAATTACTACCTGCTTTTATAGCAAGTTGATGCAGGTAGTTTATCCTGTCCCCCTCTGACTTTTAGTTCATGCTATTGCAAAAAACTGAATTTTCGTGGGATGACCCAATATATATATATATATATATATATATATATATATATATATATATAGATAGTGAAAATTTACAAAAAAACAAAAGACGAAGACGGGTGTGTAAACAACAAACAGATGTATTAGTTTAATGCTTGGGAAGTGAGAAAGTCTTTTACGAATCAAGCCTACACTCTTCATATAGACACTCTTCATATAGACACTCTTCATATAGACACTCTTCATATAGACACTCTTCATATATACCGGCCATGACGAAGGGAAATAGCCCTGAAACTCGAGTCGCCTTTATATATATATATATTATATTTATATATTTATATATTTGATCCTTTATATTGAACACTCAATATTTCATCTACATTCAATACTTTCTTTCATAGTGCCATCCATTTTTATTTTTTTTATTTTATTTTATTTTATTTTATATTGTATATTGTATATCATATTATATATTGTATATTCCATATTCTATACCCCACATTAGTTCTGCAGGAATATAAATAAAACATAAAAAACAGACAGTGTTGGAACTCTTTTAAGCAAAATTATATATATATATATATATATCAGCCTTGCTATCTTGCTTTCTTTCTTTCTGTCTTTTTGATTTTGATTTGTTTATTAATTTTGTATTTTTCATTTGAATTTTGTATTTTATTTCACAAGTTCAAACCCTGCCAGAATCAATCTTGTCTTTCGTCCTTCCAGAATGAAAGGCAAAATTAATTCTGACAGTGATGGTGGTGGTGTTGGAGGGTGTACAGTGAACATTGTTAGAAATGTATCCAAGCTAATTTATTCAAATACTTAATTAAATACTGGTTAAGGCATTACACTATTTTTCACATCCTTAGCTTCAGTCACACTGATGTTGAGTGTACTTTTCCATCGTTTCATTGGTAGGTTTAGGGTTTGATATAATTAATATTCACCAGTCACATTTTGCACATTATACACATTTTACAGCTGAGACAGCTGCAATCAATTATGAATATCACTCTATTAGACAAGATCAGGAACAAATAGATCCTGTGGTATGTTGGTCTGTCTCCTGATAGAAATCCTCATTGATAGAAATTTACATTGATTGTGCATAGGATGGACAACAGACTCTCCAGACAAACCTTTTACTCCCAACTATGCAAGGGAAAAAGAAACTGAAAGACCTAGACTGAGATTCAAAGATAATGCAAAAAGGAACATGAAGTGGGAAGGAATTCATCATCATCATCATCATTTAGTGTCCATTTTCCATGTTGGCATGGGTTAGACCATTATTTCTCAACCGGAGTCCATATGGTCCTTGGGGATCCGTATCAGATTTTGTTAAGCAACAAACTGCTTATCCTTCTACAATACACTAAATATTTTAACAACTTCCATAAGACAATTCCTAATGATATTTAATTAAGAAAATATAATTGGATTTTTTAAACATTGAATGTCTTGAAAGGTCCAACTGAGCAAAATAGGAATCAAATGGGTCCATAGGCAAAAAATGGTTGAGAGTTTCTCAACTGGGTTAGACAGTTTGACTGGAACTGGTAAACCAGAGAGCTGCACCAGGGTCTAGTCTGTTTTAGCTTGGTTTCTAAGTCTGGATGCTCTTCCTAATGTCAACCATTCCTGAGAGTGTACTGGGTGTCTTTTACATGTCACCAGTATGAGTGTCTTTTACATGTCACTGATACAGGTACCTTTTGTGTATCATTGGCATGAGTACCTTGAGCAAGACACTATTTTATGTTGCTCCAGTCCACTAAGCTGGCAAAAATGAGCAGTATCTGTATTTCAAAGGGCCAGCCTTGTCACATTCTGTTTCATGTTGAATCTCTCTGAGAACTACATTAAGGGTACACATGTCTATGGAATACTCAGCCACTTGCATGTTAATTTCACGAGCTGGTTGTTCTGTTGATCAGGTCAACTGAAACACTCTTTGTTGTAACCAATGGAGTGCCAATTGCACATTATTATTGTTGTTGTTATTGTTGATTCTGTTGTTATTCTTCTAACATCTCAAATTTCCATCTTTGTAGTCATTGTCTTTGAACATGAAAATGTCTTCTATGTTTTTTTTTTGTTTTCCATTTATATTTATAGCACCTGAAGCCCTTGATGAACTTCACCAAATGAGAGATTCATATCCTTTTTATTGTTTTATTTATTTGTTCATCCTTTTCTCCTACTTCAGTCATTTTACTGTGACCATGCTGGGGCATTATCTTGAAGAATTTTAGCTGAATGAATCAACCCCAGTACTTATTTTTTTAAAGCCTGGTACTTATTTTGTCAGTTTCTTGTGCTGAACCACTAAATTATAGGAACATAAACACACCAACACTGGTTGTCAAGCAATGGTGGGGGACAAACACACACACACACACACACGATGAGCATATTTCAGTTACCACCTACCAAATCTACTTGCAAGGCTTTGGTTGGCCTAAGGCTATAGTAAAAGACACTTGCCCAAGATTCATGCAGTGGGACCGAACCTGGAACTATGTGGTTGGGAAGCTAACTTCTTACCACACAGCCATGCCTGTGCCAAGAAAATTTCCTCAGCATCTATGCTTGTTTTCAGACTTTTAGTTGTTGAATTTAATTTGGTTTAGTTGGTGGGTAACATGTGTTGGTATGATATTGGTTTCAATTTTTGGAAGAAGGTCAGCAATTTTGGAGCAGGAGTAAGATGATTACATCATCCCCAGTGCTCATCTGCTACTTATTTTATTGACATCAAAAAGATGAAAGGCAAGGCCAGCCTTGCCAGACTTTAAACTCAACATTAAGACAGATGAAATGATGCTAAACACTTTGTCTGGTGTCCTAATGACTCTGCCAGTTCACCACCTTATGTGTTGGTGTGTATAACAGAAACTTGCTGCAAGGCGAGCGCACAGCAGGAGAGATCTTCAGAGGAAGAACTCCCATCCAACAAGTGTTTCAGCCCTTATTCCTGACACTTTATGGGAGCCAGGCCCACCCAAGTCATGACTCCTAGGTGTCCTCCGGCTGCTTTCCAAAATCCTGTCTCCAACTTCAACTGGCATCACAGTACAATGGTAACCTGCTCTCCTTATCTGTTTTGCCAGCTCACCATATTTGCTCATCTTAGTGTTGCTCTTCTATGCGGCTCTTGTATGGTACTGACAATTCAATTCACTTTGGCACTCTGTTCAGACAATAAGGCAATGCCTGGTCGCAAGCCTTTCTTGGTGATGAACTCTGGGTAGTTCTTGCGCTTCTCACCGATGTCTGCAGCTATTTTCCAGGAACTCTCACATCCAAGTAGGTTCCCTCCTGCCACAAATTCATATCCAGTTATCTTCGCTCCAGCCCACTTTTTTCCTTCTTTGGTTACTAAGGCCTCTTTTGATTTGGCTGTGTCGCACTGCATTTGGTCCCAGATTGAAGAGGTCAATTCTTTCAGCACTCTGTTGTGCCTCCATGTGTATCTGCTGTCAGCAAGAGCTGTCTTGCAGGAACTTAGGACATGGTCCATTGACTGGGGTTTTCCTTGCACAGGGGACTTATTGGTTTTTAATGGAAGCAGGTTGTATGTTGCTCTTATTATGAAACTCAATCGCCACAATGTGCCACACATCGTTCCATGTGAGAGATTTCTGCATTGCAGCATCCCAGGTTGTCTATCGTCCCTGCTGAGATTGTTGGTTATCTTTCACATACCTGTTTCTTTCCTCTTCACTTCTAACCTCATGAATAACAAGATCCCTTTGGACTTTGCCTGTTGCTTTTGACCACCTCTGCACATTGGTAGTGCCCAATCCTTGCCTTCTTGTCTGGGTAGCTCCCATCATCTCTTTGGTTTTGAGATTCTTTTCAGCATCATCAATTGCATCCATGACTTTCCACTTCCTTCCTGTCTTCAGGCTTGGCCAAACCGATCTAACCATGCCAGTTTTGCTTTCCCCGCCATGATCTCTTTAACTAAAGGCTTGAGAGGCAGTCTCAGTTTTGCCCTCTTGCAGTAGAGACCAACATCATTCAGACTCAGGTGTACACCAAGTCACTTGCTAATGTACCTATTTTTGCCTCCATTGCTTCCACTGTTGAAGTTGGAATTTCATACACTAGCAGGAGCCATAGCAACATTGGTATCAGCGTATGTTGAAGAGACCAGACCTTGTATTTGATGGGTATAGGATGCTTGTCAATCTTGAGTAGACCCTCATCTACTGTCATGGCGGTTTCCTTCACCTGGTTGGCATCTTTCAAGGTCTTGTCATACCATCTTTCAAGACTTTTCACTGACTACTCTGATACAGTGGGAATCATTTGGCCACCAACTTCAAAGCTAATATCTTCTTTCATTTTCCCTTTCCTTAGGAAGAGGCTCCTAAATTTTGGGGGTTTGAAAGTCATTCTGCACCAGACCATCATCTCGTCTGGTTGGTTGAGCAGATTCCAGGTTTATAACTCTTTTGATGCAATGATAGTAGTGCCATAAATGTAGGTTTTCAGAGGTGGCATCTTACATCCACCACCAAGGTCTGCTGCACTTGCTTTGTTTTTTTACTGCCCTGAGAAGTACCTGCATCGCCATCATGAAGAGTATTAGTGACACTGCACAACCGATCCCTGTTCTAACCTCCAATCTAGCCCAGGTAATTGTGTATCTCGGGGTTTCAGAAGGGCGGTGTGCTAGGGATAGCTGGATGCCTTGAACATGGAGCATGATCTGGAAAGCTATTCAGAAGGCAAGAGAGAATAAGACTGACCTTGATGTAGTCTGGTTAGATTTAGCAAACGAGTATGGTTCTGTGCCTTATCAGATGATTCAACTAGCACTCCAGATGTATCATGTACCAGGAGCAATATGTGAAATGCTTGATTCCTACATCTCGGGGTTTCAGATGCGGTTCAGCACCAAGAGATAAATTATATATAAAGGTGCAGCTGTGTGGTAAGAAGCTTGCTTTGTAAGCTGGCAGAAACGTTAGCACGCTGGACGAAATACTTAGTGGTATTTCATCTGCCGTTACGTTCTGAGTTCAAATTCCGCCGAGGTCAACTTTGCCTTTCATCCTTTCAGGGTCGATAAATTAAGTACCAGTTACACACTGGGGTCAATGTAATGTACGTAATCCCTTTGTCTGTCCTTGTTTGTCCCCTCTATGTTTAGCCCCTTGTGGGCAATAAAGAAATAAGAAGCTTGCTTTGTAACCAAATGGTTCCTGATTCAGTCTCATTGCATGACACCATGAGCAAGTATCTTCTGTAACTTTAGGCAACAAAAGCATTGCGAATGGATTTGGTAGATGGAAATTGAAAGAAGCTTCTTGTGTATATATATGTATATGTCTATGTGTATGTGTCTTTATGTATGTGTTTGTCCCCCCATCACTGTTTGACAGCAGTGTTGGTTTGTTTACACCCCCTCATAACCTAGCCATTAGGCAAAAGAGACTGTTAGAATAACTACTAGCCTTTAAAAATAAGTACTGGAGTTGATTTGTTTGACTCAACTTTTTCAACTCAATTCACTGAATAATTTCAAGTATTTATACATTAATAAAAAATGTTTCTTCAATTGATCAAATTCCTTAAAAATTTGATAAGTGTGCTTTGGTAATTTATGAATATAGTAGTGTGCATGACAAGCAAAGAAGTCTATAAAGTCAGACGACCTGTAAGAAATTGCAGACAAACCACCCTGAAATCTCTTCCTACTGTCTTAGAAAACACATGCACATATGCACGCACACACATACACACAGCTGAATGAATGGATTGGTTGGTTGTGGCTGGAATGTTTATGATCATTGGTTTGCTTCTTGGCCTGAGCTGACTTGCCTTAAACAACCAATCTGCTGACTGACCAACCAACAAGCAATTGACCAATCAACTGACTGATTGACCAACTGACCACCTGTAAACAAGATTAGAATAAAATCTCAGCAGTTACGCATTTTTTTGTTCAAATCTAAAATCTTTAGCTGGAATCCTGGACTGATTCCAAATCCTCATAATATTCTATGTTTTGGTGTACTTTAGTACCTTCAGCAAGAGAATGTTAATATCATGTGGGGTGGTGGGTGTGGTGGAGGCAAGTAACTTGCTTCACAGATAAGAAACGTTTCTGTAAGAAGTTTACTGTTAGTGTTAACTTTTGATGGTGGTTCTTGTATTCTCCACCTGCAGAATTTCGGTCTATCTGATAACATCATTTGATATTTTTTTCTATTTTTTTTTCTTTTCTTTTCTTTTTTTTTTTGTATTTTGGTTTCTCTCTGCTATCCTCACTGCTGCTACCAAGAACTACTTCCTCCTACATTTTGTTCTCATATTCTTTGTTATTGATCACTCGACAACCTGAGACACTAAAAGGTATAAAAGTGAGACTGAATCATCTTGAAAAGAACAGGCAAGTGGCAGTGGCGAAGGATGTAGTGGTAGTAGTGGCAGCAGAGGTAGGGGTGGTGGTGTTTAAGAATTGTGTCTGTTTTATAGTAGTACCTTTCAATAGAAACTATTATTACTATTGAGTGAGAGAGCAGTGCATGCCATCAATGTGACACTGGGATAAAATATACGAAGCCCAGTATACCTATCATGACTACCCCTCTGATAAGGGTACACCAGGTGCATGCATCACAACTATATGTGTGCAAGATGGTAATCTCATATCAAGATAAACAGTGCATGACCTTGCAGGTGGGGCCCAATTTGAATTTTCTTCAGGTCAAGTAGCCCATCCTGCTCAAAAGGTCTCTGAAGAAGGGTTGTTTAAGGATGTTGAACAAAACACCCATATTTCCAAAAGTGAATTATCTAAACCCCAAAGAATTCCTCTCAACACATGGCTATGATGCTCCCCCATTACTTCTGCCCATGATCAGAGATGCCAATATCGTCAGCCACTAAGGGACATGCTCAACTGGTTACGGTCAAGCAACGGACAAGCAAATCTGTGGTATTGAGCAGAATATTTGCTGAAGCCCATCTTTTATACCAAGACAAAACATGTACATGATAACACTTCTAATCAGTTAAGATCAGAAACCATGAGAACAACTGCCTGGTACTGCATCAGGGCATTTTATTATTATTATTGTTGTTATTATTATTATCATCATCATCATCATCACCAAGTCTTCCATGTTTCTGTTACCTCGACTGGGAAGCTACTGTTGGAATGGTGTTGGATTCCTGGGGAAATAGATGGTTGTAGGTTCACATCCTGCTGCAGGTAATTGCTTGCTTTACTAGTTCATTGGTAAAAGTAAAATATTTTAATTCTGCATTTGTCTGGAGGTGGTTGTGGGGATAGGGGAAGATAACCTGCTGCATGTTATTATCCTGTTCAGATAAATAGCTTTGTGTGTGTGTATGCACGTATCACACACACACATGTGAATCATCGTCATTTAATGTCCATTTTCCATGCTGGCATGAGTTGGACGATTTAACTGGAAATGGTAAGGCCAGACTCTGCACTCTGTCTCCCACTCTCTCTCTTTCTCTTCCCTCAGACTGGATTGCCCTGTATCTCCTTTACAGCAGCACACCTGTTTCTGTCCTTATTCTTGATCATTCACTCACTCACTCTCTCTCTCTCTCTCACTCTCATTCACTCTCTGCTACAGCAAGACACTTGTTTCTGCCTCTCTGTTACATTTGAACCTTTCATCATCTGACACAAGATTACCTCCTCCAAAGCCCCTCTCCTCCCAAAGGATCATTGTTTTGCAAGTTACTTGGTGACCCTGCCAGTGTTGGTGCCATGCAAAAAGCATCCAGTCCACACTGTAAAGTGGTTAGCATTTGGAAGAGCATCCAACTGTAGCAACTGCCAAAATAGACACAGGTCTGGTGCAAGCCCCTGCCTAGCCAGCTTCTGTCAAACTGTCCAACCCATGTCAGCATAGAAGGCAGATGTTAAACGACGATGATGATGATGATGATGCCCTTCCTAATGCCAACCACTCCACAGAGTGTACTGGGTGCTTTTTATGTGGCACCAGCATGAATGCAAGTGCTTGTGTGTGTATTTATATATATATAAGTTGTTGGCAGTAACTTCAAAGTTTCAGCCAGCTAAGTAATTGTCAGACTGCAGTCTGATGATAGCTTCGTTGGACAAAACTTTGAAGTCCCTGTCAACAACATCCCTGCATAAGAATAATAAATTTGTACTCTACAAAAATATAGAGTAAGTAACCCATCAGATAAATGTGAATTATTGTTATTATAATTGAACATAAAAACAAACAATATATATACTAGCTGGTGTACCCAGTAATTCCTGAAGGTAAAGATGTTCTATTGAAACGCCTTATTACTCTGATATAAGAAAGCAATTTCATTATAACTGCCACAAAAGGTGTATTTTCCGTCATGAAAAAGTACAAAAAACTCTCAGCTGGAGGAGGGAGAGATTGTTGGAGGTTGGCGAGGGAGGTTTTCTTAAGTTGGTGAGAAAGTACTCTGACTCAGCGTGGCATTTTGAAGGTGAATTTTATGGAGGCTAATTTATTAAAGGTAATATATACATGTATATAAGTATATGAATGAAGTGTTTAATGTTTAAGAATGAAATGAAGAAAGTGCAACAATAACGTACACACTCACTGATGGTTGCTCTCAGTAACTGCCTTTAGCTTACGGAGTTCTTGTTTTTACAACTATCGAAAAGCAGCCAGAAGGATAGACATATTGTTGAGAACAAATGATTTCGTTGGAGGTCTGTTATCTCTATTCCAGCCCTTGATAGCCGAGAAGAGGTTAGAAGGGTCAAGTGGCAAAGGCATTCTGCTAAGCGTAGGCATCTGGGAAATGTATAACTGCTGTGATTCACAGAAAAACTATTGTTTTACTGTGAGAAAAGCGCTGTTGAAGTGTTAAATGAAATTTGGCAATCGAGGATTGAATCCACGCTCTGCCTGCATGAAGCCACTACAAATACGTTGTGGAATAAAAAAAATTTATCTACTGTCATGGAAAAAGTGTAACTGTAAAAATGCAGAATTATCGGAGTAATGGGCATTCAAAAGAGTATGTATGTATAGAAATGTATGAATGAAGTCCTTAATGTTTAAGATTCAAATTAAGGAAGTGCAATAATAATGTTTAGCAGTTCAAAACTGTGAGTAGGGAAATGCAGAATCAGGTCGGCTGATCGTGAGAATCAAATATTGATTGCTTATATATAATTTTCATTGGCTTGCTAGTGGGTACTAGTAAATATCCATGTATACATGTTCATCAAATCATATTTAATCAAATTTAATTGTTTGTATATGTGTTAGTATCTACTCAAATTTGAATATTCTATCCATTAATAGATATATTATTCAAGTTAATATATATACACATGTATACAGTAAGTGTATATATTTTCTTATATACATATATTTATGTTTAAGCATCAGTTAAATATACTAAGTATATAATTCAGTATTTGTCCTAAAAGGGGGTAAAAACGAAAACAAAATAAAGTAAAATGGGATAAACAGAATAAATTAAAAATTAAGATAAAATAATAATCTTTATTTTATATTATAATAGAATATATAGAAATCTTAGATTACATATCTATCAGTTCATTTATTTATATACCTAGAAAATGTGTATTATGTATCTATCTGCTAAGTACAATGTGTATTACATCATTGATTCATGTTTAGTTAAAGAAAAAGGCCAACAGAATATTTTATAGACCTGTTCCTTCAAATATCTTATTGGAGTTAATATAAAAATTATTTATATAACTGTTAAAGGTTTAATATTTACTTATATTATTTATTTATAATAAATATATCTGTTCTGTAATACAACTGGATACAATTAAGTAAAATAAAATAAGTTAATCTAACTTATATATATTAAATGTTTATAAGCAGTAATATGGTAAAGTTACAATATATGTATATAAAGGTAGAAAGTCATATAAAATGAAATGAATGATTATTTATGCTAATATATATATATATATATATATATATATATACACACACACACACACACTTATATATACATATATATATATATATATATATATATATATATATATATGTGTGTGTTATGTTTAAGTTATAGTTTTGTGTATTAAGGTAAAATATCTAATGTATGTGTTGCGTGTGTATCCAGAAAGACATATTAAATATTAAGGTATTAATATGCCAAAATGTCTAATAATTGAATATATTACATCATAATATCTATAATATAACAATGCATTAACCTAATCAGATATATATCAGTATATCTATTTATATTTTATAATAATAATTTAACGGAATATTTAATAATTCTCAGAGGATATATGTAATTCAGATATTTACCAATATATTTAGTTTATAATTTAACAATACTATAAAATAAAACAAAAATTTTTATTGTTATTATAGAACTTATCCAATCTACTATTTAATAATAATAATTTAGGAATCGATTACTGATATTTGGAAAATAGGTATTTTGGTGCATGTAGACAGGCCAAAACCTCAGTCCTCTCATTCAATAATTGTTTTTTTGGAGAATAGAATATTATGGCTTTCTGTTGCACATAAGGAACATATTCTGTCTGGAGAATGGTAAGATTTTGCAGCAGTTAATATTTTCCACCTTATTTTGAAACTAATATTGCTATCTTTTAATTTCCAAATGAATTTGCTAAAGCTTGTAGTATTCCATTTTATTCCATTTCTAAAAGAATTCTCATGGTTTGAAATTCTGGTTTTCACAAAACATTCTGTCGAACCAATATAGTAGTGACTCTTCTGCTTCAACAATAGCTTTGTATACCAGATTATTAAATTTGCATTTTTCTTTAATCTTACAATCGCAAAATTTATTAAGATTATCTTTGGAATTCACTAAAGTAGGTGGATTTTTGGTAGTTATTTCCCCTTGATAGTTCAAGCTAAAATTATGAGAATTACTCGTGGTAGATATATAATGCATGCTAAATGATCAAATTTTGCATTATTAATAAAAGATATATATCTAAATATGTTTCTAGTTACTGAAAAACCATATCTTAAAAATTAATGATAAATAATTTCACTATATTTATTACAAGTGAAGTGCCTGTTTATCAGTCTACGTATATGTTTGATTAACTTAGTCTTAATTTGTTTAGCAAAGGGTAAGATTAGCCAAATAATATTTTCATTTATTTCATTATTAGTATGGTAATTCCAAGTTTTTGTTTTGGTGGATTCTATACAGGGTATATATTTTCTGTTTTTATTCTTTTTAGTACTATAATTTCCATTTTTATTATGATTATTAACATTAGATTTCAAGATATTGATCTTTACATTATTTTTATCTTTCCCATGTATATCATTATTAGCGCTTCTTTTATTAGGTTTGATGTGTAATATATCTAGGTTTACATTTTTATTATTGTTATATTGATAAACATTAGTATTTTGGCCTGTTTTATTTATGTTTACTACTCTGTTTTGATTTGGGTTATTTTTACTCACTCTATTTCTACTGTGTCTTCCATAATCTATTTCTTCTTTATTCTTATTATTTATTTTACCCTTAATCCTAGGGTTTTTTTTATATTAACATTAGTAGATTTTCTTCTCTTTGGTCTATACTCATGTTATTAACAATATGTATATTGTATTTAATTTTCTGTTTATATCCTGCCTTTTCCAATGCAATATTTTATAACTCTTGGCAGTGAGCTGGCAGAAATGTTAGCACGCCAGGCGGAATGCTTAGCGGTATTTCATGTCTTTACATTCTGAGTTCAAATCCTGCCAAGATCGACTTTGCCTTTCATCCTTTCGGAGTTGTTAAATTAAGTACCAGTTTCATACTGGGGTTGATCTAATCGACTGGCCCTTCCTCCAAAATTTTGGGCCTTGTGCCTAGAGTAAAAAAAAATTTTTTTTAATTGTATAATTCTTTATTTTCATCAAAAATCTCATAAGAGAGGTAATTAATTCTTTTTTCTATATTTTTAACTAAACATTTAGTAATGGACTTTGGATGATCACTTTTAATATTAATATTTTATTTTAGAATTCGGTTTCTGGTAAGGCACATATTTACCTGTATTTAGGTTAAAATTCACATTCGAAAAATTTACAGAATTGTGCTTCCTTTCAATTGAAATATTTAGGCCAAATCTTTTGAAGAACTGATGCAATTTTTTCTTATATAACTAATTTTTTATTGGATGGATTTTTTATGATAAACAGTGCATCATCCCTATATAAACCACCCCTGTTTCTGGAAATTCACTATTAAACTTATGTAAAATGTATATTCCAACCAAAATAGTCTCCTGGGCAGAATCAATAGCTCCCATAGCTATATCAAAACAGTCTGGTGTGTCCTTTCTAGCTCATGATTTGTTATCAAAATTTATAATTGCTTTTCTGGCTGTTAATGTAACTTTTATTGTTTTCATAGTCAATAGTACATTGTTTAGAATCATTGGGTTAATGGATGAGTAGTAATCATTGATGTTGACCTGCAAAAATTTGCATTTATCTTTGTTCTCAATTTTGTTAAATCAATCGCCTCATGATATAAATTAATATTTAAGTGGCAAATGTTTCCAGTTTTATCCTAGTGAACTAAAATACCTTCTTTGGATTTTAAATCCAAGATTATGGATCTTAATTTCCTCAAATGTTCATTCTTAAGAGGGTGTCTAATGAATTTAATGTTCTTTACTGTATCCCATATATCTTCTTCAAAACCATTTAGATGTCTATTAGGTGGTGGGTATCTTCTCATTTTAAAATATTTCTTTATCAGTTCTGTTTCATTGTTTCTAAATTCATTTTTTCATTATATTCTTCAAGTTTTTTTGTCGAAATGGTATGTCTTCCATCTTATTCTACGTATGAGTTCCTTCAAATATTCATTCTTGGTTGATAGCGATGGTGATGGGGACAAACACAGACACACAAATGTTGCATTAGATGTCCTCCTATTGCTTTCAAAAATCATGCCTCTAGCAGGATTTGAACCTGGGTCATTCTTTTATTCCCAGGTCTGTGTTTCAACCCATCATTAATACAAAAGATAGGGTGGCAAGCTGACAAAATAATTAACACACTGGGCAAAATGCTTAGCAGCATTTCATCTGTTTTTACGTCCTGAGTTCAAATTCTGCTATAGTTGACTTTTGCATTTCATCCTTTCAGAGTAGACAGAATAAATACCAGTTGGGCACTGGGATTGGTGTAATCAACTTACTCCCTTCTCCGAAATTGCTGGCCTTGTGCCAAAATTTGAAACTATTATTAATACAGTAGATTTAAATTTTGCAGACCACCCTCCTGGTGTACTTGTTTACAAAAATTTAGGTTGATTTAAGCAACACTACCCTAATCTTCCTTCTTTTCTTCTAAATATTAGTGACCCTGTATGTGTTGGAATTCCTTATTTCTGCTGATACTGATGTATATGAATATTTTTGTGTTTAGGGGTGTGCCACATTCAATGACACTCCAGTTTTTTGTGCTTATTTCTCCTTAACTGTTCAAACATGGCTGCAGGAAATGTTTGAATCAGCAGATTCGGACAAAAGTGGAGTTATCACAGAAAATGCTGTCATCCAGCTGATGAAGAAGTTAAACTGCAACATCCATACAGAGAAAATTCAACAAAAGCTCAAGGTAAAAAAAAAAACACAAAAAAATAAATTTTGTCGATAAATTACCTGTGAATTTAATTAATTGACTATTAATCTCATCTTCCAAGATAAAAGATGGTTTTAATGCTTTAACATTTGGATTATTTTGTCAAATGTAATGCTTATTTATTCATATTGTTTTGAATTAATCATGTATTATCTTATAGCTTTCAGATTTCAGTGATGTGACTATTTATTTTTAGAATGATGTTGTAGGTTAGGTGTGAGAAGCTGGATCTAGCCAATTTGAGCATAAAACAGGTAGGATATTTGGGTTGGATATGGCCAGTTCAAATGTTAAAGGGTTAAATATTTACTTCCCTTCACTGACACCTCATCATCATCATTGTCATTTAACATCCATTTTTCCATGCTGGCATGAGTTGGACAGTTTGACAAGAGCTGGCAAGCCAGAAGACTATATTAGGTTTCACTGTTTATTTTGGCATGGTTTTTACTGCTGGATGCCCTTCCTAATGCCAACATTATCACCATTATTTTTATTTCTCTTCCCAACTTCACCTTGGTCATTCCCACCCTCTCTTATATTATGTAATCTCAAAGCATAAAGCCATTCCTGTCTCTAATGTAGCCCCATTCAAAGGGGATCTTAGTCTTGCAGGCTGCATAGTGACCTCACTCACTAGTGTTGATGCAATGAAAAAGTGGTTGACATTAGAAAGGACGACCAGCTGTAAATATCATGCCAAATCAAACAGTTGAGCATGTTGCAATTCTTTGACCTGTCACATCCTGTCAGGCTGTCAAACCCTTACCAGCATGTAACATGGACATTATATTATTATTTTGGTTCGGCTCAGGTTCAGTCTTTTTCCTGGTAGAATTTATGTAGGTAGCAGATTACTACTTGTAACCTTATGTATCCACAAGTTTTCAGCTGTCTTTCAAGTGCTTAGAACCCTCCTGATAATCTTTGCTGTCCCTAAGTGACAAACTTTCTGTTGAAGCTCTACCATGTATTCTACTCCAATCTCCTTCAGCCATTTGTCTATATCTTTGCTTGCTGCTCTTAATGCACCAATTATTATAGGCACAACCTTTGCTGTTTTCATGCTCCAAATTCTTCCTATTTCAAATTTTAAGAGATTGTATTTTTTTTTTGTTTTTCGTCCCCTTTTTTTATGACCCTGGAATCGAACAGGCATGATGGACTGATCAGTCAGCAACTTCGCTTTTCCTTATATATAGTTGTTATGTCATCATCATCATCATCATTTAATGTCCACTTTCTATGCTAGCATGGGTTGGACGATTTGACTGATGACTGGTGAACCAGATGGCTATACCAGGCTCCAATCTGATCTGGCAGAGTTTCTACAGCTGGATGCCCTTCCTAACGCCAACTACTCCGAGAGTGTAGTGGGTGCTTTTACGTGCCACTGGCACGAAGGCCAGTCAGGCAGTACTGGCAATGGCCATGCTCAAAATGGTGTATTTCATGTGCCACCTGCACAGGCGCCAGTCCAGCGGCACTGGCAATGATCTTGCTCGAATGACTTTTCACGTGCCAGAAATGCAAAGCTGCGGCACAAGTGCCAGGAAGGCGATGCTGGTAACGATCATGCTCGAACGGTGGTGCCATCACGCTTTTGCTTTCGCTTTTGCTTTCGCTTGCCCCAACAGGTCTTCGCAAGCAGAGTTTAGTGTCCAATGGAGGATTCGTTGGCATGGGGGCCAGTCATTGAATTTAGTTCGATTTCGATTTCACTTGCCTCAACAGGTCTTCGCAAGCAGAGTTTTAGTGTCCAATGGAAGAAAGGTATGCATAAGTGTCCAGTCTATTATTTTCTAACTTCTTGTCTGTTTGAATAGGAAAGTCCCACAAAATCTTACATTTCTCTGACTCCAGTACTTTTTCAACTCGGTGATTGTATCATGTGTTTCCAGCTTCAAATCCCCATCTTTGGCAGTTTCCAGTGTAAAACTTATACAACCTATTCGTGCCTCCATTTCTTATATTTCTTTTGCCAACTTGGGGCATTCTTCCACAATGTGTGTCACTGTCTCATTCCAAGTTCTACAGGCTCTACATTTTACTGACACATTCTCTCCATATATATTTTTCTCAAATTGTTTGTTTTTATCGCTTTATCTTAGGCTGCTACAATTAAGCTCTCTATTTCTCTTTCTTTTTTTTAATTGCCCCTTTTTTAACCAAACTCAGGGTTTTCTTCCACATACATCTTCAGTGGCTCTCCAAAATTGGCCTTGCAGTGGTTTCTCTTCGCTCTGTCTGACATGCTGTCTTTCTATTTCATTCTTGTCCTTTTCTCCTATTACATGCTTGATCATCTGTTTTTTATTTACTGTCTTTAGTGTATTTCCTGTGCTGCTCTGTAAATACTCTACTAGGCTTTTTCTTTCCATCTGTACACATTTTTTTACTGCTATTAATCCCCTTCCACCCAAGTCTCTCCTCAAGTACAGCTGGTTGGTATCAGCCTTCAGATGGTGGGCTCCATATATTGTCAGCAACTTTCTAGTTTTTCTGTCAACTTTCTTTATATAGTTTTTGGTCCAGTCTGTAATTCCAAATCCATATCTGATTAAGGGGTACTACTCTTGAATTTATTGCTTCAATGAGATTTTTTGGATTCAGCTTTGACTGCAATAATTTTCTCACTCTCCTTGTGTACTCCCTACTGGTCATTTGTTTCATTTCTTCACTTTTTATTTTGTTTGCTTCCAGTATTCCCAAGTACTTATACTACTGTCTTTTCTTAATCACTCTCATTGTTTGTCCATTTGGCATTTCAATTCTCTGCCGTCTTTCAAATCTTGCTCGTTTCATTTTCAATATAGCATACTTTTGTATCCCAAATTCCATACCTACGTCATTTTAGAAAATGCGGATAGTATGTACAAGAATTTCAAGCTGTTTCTCATCTTTCGCATAAACCTTTATATCATTGATGAAAAGGGGATGATTTATCTGACCATTTCCTTTTCCCAAATTGTAAGCTATTTTAACTTTCCTTAGTATCATAGTAAGCGGTGTCATGGCCAATACGAATAGTAATGGAGATAAGTTATCACCTTGGAATATTCCATGTCTGATGTTTACTTTTCCAAGTTGTTGTTTTCTTCTGATCAATTCAGTATTCCAATGTTTCATACCTTCATTAAGCATTTTCCTCATGTTTTTTGCTATTCCAAAAACATGCTCATTGTTTTATTTATCCAACAGTGTGGTACCATGTCATATGCTTCCTTGTAATCTAGCCATGCTACATTTAGTCCTGTCAATCTGCATCTACAATTTCTAATTATCATTTTATCAAAGTTACCCTACTTTGTTTCTTGCATCGCATCCTTTCTGTTCTTCTGGTAATAGATTGTATCTTACCAGATGGTTGTATAACTCTTCTGCCAATACACCAGTCATAAGCTTCCACATAAGTGGTAAACAGGTCAAAAGTTTGATGCCAAATTCCCCTTCAAGGGATCCTTGAGGCATAGCAGCATTCATCCACATGTCATCCAGGCAGGGACGTGACCTTGCTGCAGGCAGTCATCTTGTTGCACAGTGATCCTTTCTTGTCGCTGTGTAAAGTTCTTCAGCCAATAGTCTTATATTCCATCCAGGCCTTGTCCTTTCTAATTTGCTATTTTTTCAACTTCTGTCTCACTGTATATAGATTAATTCTGACATCTTTTTGTCTTGGTACAGTTGCAAGTTGTCTTTCCAATCCATACTTTGTTAGCCAATCCATACTTTCTTTATGTCTCATCAGCCTCTTCCTCAGCCCTCCCCAAAATTCTTTACCTTCTTCCACATCTAGAATCAGTTCCTGGTGTTGGCCTCCTATTTCCTCAAAAAGACGTCTTCTATTTGATTGGAACAATCTATTCTGTTCGAAAGCTTTGCATTGAGCATATCTTTTCAATTTGGCTTTTGATGTTGTCAACTTTTGTGTCAATTTTTCATCTACTGTTTGTTTCCCCTTTCTTCTGATCTGTACTGTTCATTCAGTTTTCTGATTGCTGCCTTATTTCTGAGCTCTCCTCTCATTATCCTATTCAATTGCCCCAGTTTTTTCCGTGACTTCATTCATATTCTCTTCCTCCAGTTTGGTTTTTTTCTTTTCATTTGCATTTATATCTTCAGTTTTTCACTTGTAGCCTACTATGTAAGCTACGACATTAGCAGCAGCTATGATTCTCTGATTTGTTTCATTGATGATTTCCGTTCTAATCAAGCTTAAAACATTATTTACTTTGCCTGTGGCTCTCCTCACTTTTTTCTATCCATATATCTTACATCTGATGGTACTTCATTGTTTCCATCAGACATTTTATCTTACAACTTTTCTGAAATCTCCTCCTCTTCGTCATTTAAGTCTTGTGCAGTACTTACTGTCACTTAATCCATCTAGATCGTCTTCATTAGTTACTTTATCAGTATTCTCTGCTACTCTGTGGTTTCCATCTGTTTCATGTTCTTCATCTCTTACCCCTTCATTACCGCTTTCTGCTACTGCTATTTCACTCTTCTTCTCTTTTTTTATATTTCTCTGAATTCCTTCAATCTCTACTCCTGCAATCCAGTTGTTCCTATGGGTTATTCTGGCTTGGTCTATCAGTCACTGGGTGAATGCTTCCTCCTTTTTCATCCCATATTCTCTTCATTCAATTCAAGAAACCTCTTTTAGTTGGCTCACTTCACAGCCAGCATTCTATTACTATTTTGTTTACATCTTTTTCCCATTTCTCTCTTTTTCTTTTGCAATTCTGACTGTGATTTTGGTCCTGATGACTGCTGGAGCTTAATCAGATACTTCCTGGCCTGCTGTGCATGACACCTTCCCTGTTAACAGTTCCAGTCCCGTTAGCACAGTTGTGCTTATTTAATTGTGACAATGCTCATTTAGAGGTAGTATTTGTAAGGTTGTACAATCACCAGTATTTTTATCATGATACCATCATTAGGTGAGTTGCTAGCGAAGTCTCCATGTACACTGTTTTTAGTGCTAGCCTCGTTCAATCCATTGTTTTATATTTTTGTATTTGAAATTTTCACTCCTGAGAATTTTGGTGTTGAGGTGACACAACCATCGGTATTTTTATTGAGACACCTTCTCTAGCAGGGTTGCTGACCAAGGTTAAAGGGACCCCTCCTCCCATGAGACAGGCTTTACCCCACCAGACAGCATCCTGGTATTTCTAGGTCTTGGGATGGCTTACAGGTGCTACACTTTGTCCAACAGTGACCTGCAGGTACTTATGGTTAAGGTTAACTTTGTTCTTCCTGCATCATGACACCACAACCGGATGCAGTTTCATGCCTTATTATTAGTAATGTTATCCTTTGCTTGTATTGTTACCATTTATGGTGGTGGTGGCACTGTTGTAAGCTGTTCTTTTTTACTATTTCCTGAAGTTGTGGCAGCTTTTTTGTCATCGTTGCTTTTGTGTTTGTTTTCATTCTTGTAGTTAACTGTGTTGGTGAGATAGCCATTCGGAGCACTTTCTTTGGCCTTCTTACCTATTTGTGGGTGATATTCTGTGTGGTGGGGATGAGGGTACTACGTGGGATTCAGGTTTGGTCGTCTAGCCATGTATGTGCACTGGAATGTTATTCTCATGACCATTCAGGCTACTTGGTTCCTTTTTCAAATAGCTGTTTGGTTGGTGAAGAGGAAGCTGCTGGTGACAGATAGGGGGAAGGTGGGTGGCGTCTCCGATATGGATATGTGAGGATGGGGAAAAGTTTCTGTCGAAAAATTAATTAAATCAAATCTAAATGTAATACACAGGACAACAGTTTTGGAGACATTTCATGTGTGTGTGTGTGTGTGTGTGTATATGTATATATATATATATATATATATATATATATATATATATATATATATATATATATATGCACATATATATATATATATTACAATATTAAGTTCTTATGATGATGATGAGGACACTGAGTTTCAATCAGTTTGATCTAAATATCATCAGGTGTCTACATAATATCATGTTGTTCAGTTACTTAGTTCTCAGTACCATGAGGCATATAAGGCTGCAATATGATCTCTCCAACCAGTTCTATTTTCTGCCACTGTTCTGGTCGGTCTCATTCCAGCTTCTCCACTTTTCTTGTCTCCTTTCCCTATCCATGGTCCTTCATCCTGTAGTTTTAGGGCACCCTGCTGCTCTTTCCGCCCCAGGCTGCCACTTTACTGCCACCACACTTTGTCGATGCATCCAATCTAGTTCCAGGATCTGCATCTTTATTTCATCACTGATCTTGTTGATGCCCATTGTCATTTCAATTGTTTCATTTCAGACTCTTTGCAGCCACTTGATAGTATCAGACTGGTACTAACAGTTAATTAAGAATAGTTAATTAAATGTTTATATAAATCCCTGGTATATCAGTATTGTTTTCTTTTAATGCTTTATTGAACTGCAGAATATTTACTGGTTTTAGCAAAATAACTATACTGCATTTTTGCATGCTGTCAGGTAGCTAAAGGTTAGTGACATGAAGGTCAACTAGTTGTAAAAGTCTATCTCAGAAAAAGTTTAGTCAACAGATGCCAGCAAGGGAAAAGTAGACAATGCCTTTGTGGACAGGAAAAGAGGGATCAGCTGGACTAGTTTCAGTCCTGCATTGGGATTTCATCAATGACTAAGTGCCCTCTCTAACTGTCTACAGAAATTGCCAGCAGAGGCAGGAGCTCTTTGAACTTTGCCCAACCTATTCTTATTCTCACAGCTATTCTCTCAGAGCATCCACCTCCACTACTAATTTGGTCACCTAGGTAATGGAAACTATCTACTACCTCTAGCTTACCCCACTGAAGTCTGTTTTCTGTACATTTTCGGTGTTTATTGTACACACAAGCCATTTTCCCTGTTAACCTTCCTCTGATATTGCTGCACTTTTTATGTGTCCAAAGCTTACACTGAGTGCATCTACACCCAGCAGTTTCTACCTACACCTTTTCTACAGATCGAACAGGGCCATCTACCTGAAGGGTTTTGTGATATGCAGGGGTTGGACAAAATAATGGAAACACCTTAAAATTTCAAACAAATATATTTTAATATGGGGTAGGACCGCCTTTGGCAGTAATTACAGCTGGAATTCTACAAGGTATGGATTCATACAAAGTTTGAATTGTTTCCAAAGGAATTTTTGTACATTCTTCAGCTAAAACAGTCTCCTGTTCTTGTAGTGATGATGGTGGAGGATATCGACTCCTTACTTGTTTTTCTAAAATGCACCATAAATGTTCAATAATATTGAGATCTGGGGACTGTGGTGGCCAGATAAGATGTTCAACTTTACTAGAATGTTCCTCGTGCCATTCAATAACAACTTTAGCTGTGTGAATTGGTGCATTATCATCCTGAAAGATTGCGTTTCTCTCCGGAAACAGTTCCACAACAATAGGATGAATTTGGTCAGATAAAATGCTTAAATAGTCTTTACTATTATTTCTGCCATGAAGGGAAGCCATTGGGCCTGCATATTTCCAAGATGTAGCCCTCCCCTCCAGATCATCACAGATCCTCCACCATGTTTAACAGTTGGAAGAAGGCAGTCTGGTTTAATTGCTTCTTTTGGCTGTCTCCACATGTATACTCGGCTGGTGGTCGGAAATAAGGTAAAGGATGACTCGTTTGAGAAAATAACATTTGTCCACTGCTCTAGGGACCAATTCTGTAGGTTTTTACTCCACTCTAAACGCTTTGCAATGTTTGTTTTTGAAAGTAGTGGTTTTCTGATTGCAACCCTCCTGTGAAATCCAGCTTTGTGCAGCTCCCGGTGAATAGTTTTTGTGGAAACTGCGTTCTCGAGATGGTCATTAAGATCTGCAATAATTTTGGGAGCTGTACTTTTGTGATCCTTTCTAACAATTCGCGTAACAGTCCAACAGTCCCTATCTGAAAGTTTTGGTTTTCTTCCAGAGTTTTGTTTCGGCAAAGAGGTTTTTCCCTCTTTCTCAAAGGCTGTCATTACTTTCAAGACAGTACTTCTTGATACACCAAATATTTCGGCTGTTTTCATTACGCTAGCACCTGCCATATGAGCACCAAGAATTTGACCTCTTTGAAAGTCCGATAGATTTGTCATTTTAATGAATTTTAATTATCTTATTCTGATGATATCTGAAAATAAACAGCAATTTTAGCAATACATATTAAGCAACACTAATAATAAACCAAAAAACAAAAATATACAAGCTTTTGACGGTTTTATAGATATTTCAAAATTATGATGCCAGGTGTTTCCATTATTTTGTCCAACCCCTGTATATATATATATATATATATATATATATATATATAAATATATAAACAAGTAAAGAGTATATATATAAACATATATTTCTGTGTGTATTTATGCATATATGTGTGTATATATCTCTCTATGTATTTGCATTTATATATGTATGTGTGTCTCTATCGATCTATCTCTTCCCCTCCCTCCCTCTCTTTGTTCTTGTACCTGTGAAGGTGTGAAGTGGGGACATTCCTCAATGACCTGCAGTGACACTCTACTTTGAGGTCAAATGGAAATGGCTGGTGTCTGTCCATAGATTAGCATTGTTGAGTATTCAGTTATTTTTCTGGTTTGTTTATTAACAGCACAGGATTGGTGTGTGTGTGTAGGTTTAGTTTGTTGTTGTTATCTTTTAGCTCTGGTCAACTCTGATTGAGGAAATCTATTGCAAATTGGCAATAAGTTGGATTACTGGATACAGACCATCGATTGGTTATTTGAAGGGAGGTGGGGTCGGCTTTATGCTAGAAGGCAAGGATTATAGTATGAGAGAAGTGGAGTGAGACGGCGGCTTCTTGTTGTAGAGGAGTTACATGGGTACATACATTTAGAAGAGAAAGGGGTGTGGGAATGATCAGTGGGAGCTGCAAAGAGATAAATATTGGTGGTGAAATGTCCATGTGGCCCCTCAAATGTATGAGGTGAATAGAAGTGAGTGGAGACAGAGAAATGAGGAGTGTGGGTGGGTAGGGGTTTGCAAGAGTACATGGCTTTTGCATAAGCAAATGCTGGGGGAATGTCAGCGGGATGGGAGGCAAAAACTATTAAGATTGGGTAGGGTTGAAGGGTGGATGTGTGGATAAGGGATAGAATATTTATTTGTAATATAGATATCTATATCGAATGTATCTATAATTTTTATATCTACAATACATTTCAGTCAGTTTTATCTTCAGTGATCAGTGTTAGATGCTTTATTTCTGAAACGGGGACATGGGGACACGGGGACACACACACACAGGCAAATCAAAAATAAAACCAAAAACAGGAAAAACAACAAAAGCCAAAAGGACACAGTAATTGTATTAGATTGACACTCAGAAAAAGTATAAAACTAAAAAATGAGGTGTTGTCATTGGCAACGGTGATGATAGTGATGGTGATGGTGGTGGTCGTGATGATGATGATGATGATGATGATGATATGTCTATTTTTCAGGAATTACAAATGAACCGTGGTGAACGAATGCGGGGACGTTTAAATCGGGAAGAATTCATCATGTTATTTAAGGAAATCTCCACAAGACCTGAAATTTACTTCCTTCTTGTGAGGTGAGTTGGAAAAACTGTTGGAACTCTTACTTTTGTGCATGTATGTGATAAAGATATTCATTTCCCAATTGCATGGTTTCAGGTTCAGTCCCACTGCATGATACCTTGGGCAAGTATCTTCTACAATAGCTCCTGTCTCGTGTGGATTTGTTAGATGGAAAATGAAAGAAGCACATGTTCATATATATGTGAGTGTGTGTGAGAGAGAGAGTGTGTGTGAGAGAGAGACAGTGTGTGTGTGAGAGAGAGAGAGTGTGTGTATGTTTGTGTATCCTTGTCTTCACATCACTTGATAGTTGTAAATGATAATTTTTGTCATCCAAACAGTTTCATTCATTTCCAATATTCTGCAAGAACATGTCTGCCCACGGGAAAATATTACCTTGCTTCGAAACAGGTAAGGGTTAGCAACAGGGAGGGCATCTGGCCATAGATAATCTGTGTCAATAAACTCTGTCTGACCCATGCAAGTATAGAAAAGTGATCATTAAATGATGATTATGATGAATATTATAAATCTGATGTTGAGTAGACCATGACTCAAAACACTTAATACAATATAAACAGTGTAATTCCTCATTCATATATATATATATATATCATCATCATCATCATCATCGTTTGACGTCCGCTTTCCATGCTAGCATGGGTTGGACGATTTGACTGAGGACTGGTGAAACCGGATGGCAACACCAGGCTCCAATCTAATTTGGCAGAATTTCTACAGCTGGATGCCCTTCTTAACGCCAACCACTCAGAGAGTGTAGTGGGTGCTTTTACGTGTCACCCGCACGAAAACAGCCACGCTCGAAATGGTGTCTTTTATGTGCCACCCGCACAAGCCAGTCCAGGGGCACTGGCAACGATCTCACTCAAAAATCCTACGGGAGCCAGTCAGGCGGTACTGGCAACGGCCACGCTCAAAATGGTGCATCTCATGTGCCACTCGCACAAGAGCCAGTCCAGGGGCACTGGCAACGATCTTACTTGGCTTGCCGGGTCTTCTCACGCACAGCACATTTCCAAAGGTCTCGGTCAGTAGTCATCGCCTCGGTGAGGCCCAATGTACGAAGGTCTTGCCTCACCACCTCAGCCCAGGTCTTCCTGGGCCTACCTCTTCCACGGGTTCCCTCAACTGTTAGGGTGTGGCACTTTTTCACGCAGCTATCCTCATCCATTCTCACCACATGTCCATACCAGCGCAATCGTCTCTCTTGTACACCACAACTGATGCTTCTAATGTTCAGCTTTTCTCTCAAGATACTTACACTCTGACGGGTATTCACATTGACATTACACATCCAACGGAGCATACTGGCTTCATTCCTTGCGAGCTTACGTATGTCCTCAGCAGTTACAGCCCATGTTTCACTGCCATGTAGCATGGCTGTTCGTACGCATGCGTCATACAGTCTGCCTTTTACTCTGAGTGAGAGTCCCTTTGTCGCCAGCAGGGGTAAGAGCTCTCTAAACTTTGCCCAGGCTATTCTTATTCTAGCAGCTACACTTTCAGCGCACCCACCCCCACTACTAACTTGGTCGCCCAGATAGCGGAAGCTATCGACTACCTCTAGTTTTTCACCCTGGAATGAGATAGAAGTTGTTTCCTGTTTGTTTACAGTCTTTATTGCACCTGAACATCTGCCACAAACAAAAACTAACTTGCTAGTTAACCTGCCTTTGATGTTGCTGCACCTCTTATGTGTCCATAGCTTGCACCGGGTACATCTTATAGAGTTTATATATATATATATATATATGCCTCGGATGGTAATTTTCTAGGTGCAATCCCATGGTCATTCATGACCGAAGGTGGGGGAGTCACCTCATATATATATATATATATATACATATATATATATATATATATATGTATATGTATATATATGTATATATATGTATATGTATATATATGTATATATATGTATATGTATATATATGTATATATATGTATATGTATATATATATGTATATGTATGTATATATATGTATATGTGTATATGTATATATGTATATATATATGTATATATGTATATATATATATGTATGTATATATATATATATGTATATAGCAATAAGAAAATGGAGGGGAATGTGTGGTATTCATCAACTTGCAGACATTGTATTATGTCAATTTACCTGTTTATTTTTCAACTAAGAGTACAATAAAAGCAATATACAAATACATGTGACATATGTCATTTCAGTAATTAAAAAGGACATCTTGTGACCAAAGATGGGACAATGTCTTACAGCTGTTTCAGTCTAGTGGTAACATGCCTCATCGACCTCACTTGAATGTTTTTTCACATGCCACCGGCACAAGTGCCAGTAAGGCATCGCTGGTAACAATCATGGTCAAATGGTGCCTTTTAAGTTCCACCGGCACGAAAGCCAGATAACTGCTCTGGCAATGATCACGCTCGGATGGTGCTGTTAGCGCTCCACAGGCACGGGTGCCAGTCATCGAATTTGGTTTTATATATTTATATATATATATATATATATATATATATATATATATATATATATATATCAATTTGTGTTGCGATCCTATGGAATTAGAAAGACATATGCAGCACTTCATCCATCGCATGCAGTTCTTTGGCTACAATCAAAGGGACAGGATTAGAGTGTACAAAGGAGCCAGGACTAAGTACAAAGCCATCATAGAGAGTGATACTAAGGGGATCCTACCTGCTGTACAGGAGTAAGTCCTGGAACAGCACAGAAAGGACCAGTAATAACATAAATAAGGCCAACACCTGTTATGGCAACAAAATCACCAGAGTGTCATGTTCATTGATGTTACCCCTGACTGCGAACTAGCATACCTTTTTATAAAAACATTAAGGTTAATCTACAGATTAAAGTAGTAGAGAGGCCTGGTGCCCCTATAAAATCCCTGATCTGTAGAACCTGTCCCTTTGATAAGTCCCCGTGTATGGAGTACAGTTGTGTTGTATGTAGGATGAACCCATGAGTTAACTGGAAGGTTAGGAATGTAGTTTATAGCTTACAATGTATTGAGGGATGATGCAGAAACATGACAACTACCTACACTGGAGAGACTGCACACAGCATAGGAGAGCGTATAGGTGAATATTGGCAAGAGCTCAAAGAAGAGAAAAGCTCATCAGTTCTCTACCAACATGCTCAGGCAGAACATGGAGGCTCATTTTATAGCATAGAGGTTAAAGTATTATCAACGCATAGAACTGACATGACACTTAGATCACAGAGGTTACACACATAGCAGTAGACAGACCGCACCTCAATAGAAAACACAAATGGAACAGTAACACCCACCACCATACCACATGACTAAAGACAGAATGGAAGAGAAGAGAGAGGGAAAAAAAGAAAAAAATTCGTAAATAATACACAGATATATACAGGGAAATACAAATACAATAGATATGTACGCACTTACCTGTGATACATATGAGAAATAGAGATAGATAAATAAATAAATATATAAATAGATAAATATATTTGTCACATACCTCTGATAAATATAAGAAATAGAGATAGATAAAATAAATAGATAAACAAGTTTACATAAAGGGCATGGATACATACAACGTAAGAAGCGAACCCATACACACACACACACAATAATATCAGCAACACGACTGATAATGACAGCAGCAGTGGCAGTGACAATGATGGCAATAACAACAACTACCACGTTGGCCACACCGTGGGCAAACACACAGACACAGAGAGTGAACACGCAAACGCAAAGGGATACAGGAATTGTACCAAATTTTCGGGTCTTAGGACAGCAGCAGCACAATGGGGTGAGAGGATGGGGCTGAGGAGAGGGCCATACTGCTGCTAAGATCAAGGACTTACACATACACACATGCAAACACGGACGCAAACGCATGCGCACATAAGTATTCACATCTTAGAAGGACAGAATGGAGTAAGTGGAGCAAGAGCACACATGAAAATGAAAAGTGTCACTGAAGAGGTCACAGATGTGTGACGAAAGATGTGACATTACTGTTATTACGGATATTAGATCTAGATGACCCCTTCAGCCTCACATTGGCCTCCTACTGGACAGTTATTATATACCCTGCAAGAGCAACCTGCCTCCTCCCTTGTATTGTCGGTACTTGATAAAATGTTTTTTATGTAACATCAAACAGCAATATTATTAGCAGATTAATCAGGTCTGACACCAATACAGTTGCCACGCCCGTAGATAGTAACCAAGCCAGGACCATCACAGAGAGCATCACTGAAGATCCCAGTACCACCACTACAGATAATGAGCAAACCATAGATGCAGATAGCCTGACCAGTACAAACGCTGCACCTAGAAATAATGACCTATCCAGGACCAACTACTTGGAGGGAGTATCTGCCATTCCCAGTTCCGCTAACATTCATCTTCGACACCGATGGGATGACCAACTCCGAGCCATATGTTACCAGAAGTGTGAATAGGGCCCCATCCCATGTTTATAAATATATTGGTCCAGCGAGTACTTCGTTCAAGAAATGTTTTCTTAACCACCAGTTATCCTTCAGAATCCCAGAAAGATGGTTTGTCACTTCCCTGGCCTGCCATGTGTGGCACCTCAAAGATCAAGGGACCCTGTATGATGTCAGGTGGAAATTAATTGATCATCCAGGCCCATTTGGATCTCCTCGTTTGCTCGTTAGGCCTCTCCGAGTCTATAAAGGGTTTTTTGCCTTTGTGATTAAGGGGAAATAACCCATACTCATTAACATTTGTACGTATTCCTTGAGTTCTGAGCATTTCCTCACCTCTGCGACATAGATATTTTAAAATTTTGTATTCATAAAGAGTCTTGTGAGCTGTCCCCAAGGCTTTGGTTTTGTGGGTGCGAAACCTTGGGTAACTCTATATAAAATTTTGTTGTAATATATATATATATATATATATATATTAGTTTATGCATATATTAATATTATCTCAGTTATTAAAACCTTTGATAATTTAAATATGTTAATAGTTACCAGAGGTAGCAAAATTACACTAAAAACCAAGATATCACAGCCGTTTTACAGGTAGAGATACCAAGTTAAAGTGATACATTTTGAGAAGATATGGATAATAATAATAAATGGAGCAAAACGCATGTCAATAAAAGTTCCTTTAATTCCTACACATGTTTCAAAATAAATGAGAGCTCTTTCACAAAGAAGAAAGAGCTGTTGGGGTTCCTCATATATTTCTCTTCAGGGAGTTCATAATAAAACATATAATAGCAAGACAAAAACGAAATGATGAGGTAACTTACGAGCAGAGATGTTACATGGTCAGTGACCGTTAGAAGGTTTGTTTACATAGAGATATAAAGGGGTCAATGATATTATTCCATGGGCTTTAGGAATAAGAACGCTTGTTTACATAGAGATATATATATATATAACAAGCAAAAAAGCTAGTTCTAAAATCTTTGTAACAGCAACAGGACCCAATGGACAACCGAGCATGTGGAAATATGTGGGCACAACGGAAGGCTCCTTCAGAACCCGCTTTAATAACCACAAGTTTTCATTCAACATCCCAGAGAGACATAACGCCACAACCCTAGCCAAGCATGTCTGGGCTTTAAAAGAAAGTACCACAGAGTACAGCATAAAGTGGAAGATCATAGAAAGATGCAAGCTGTAGTAGGAAGTGCAGATTATGCCTGGCTGAGAAGAGGGCGATTTTAAAAGACACTCAATGCCCAGATATTTACCTCAGTAGCAGGAGTGAGGTGTTTAATCCTTGTCTGCACGAAATAAAGTACATTCTATCATACCTACGCAACCCACCATGACTGCAACCATAGGTCCCCTACCTCGACCTTTCGCAAACGACCTTTATACATATATCATTGTCATCATCATCCTTGAACGTCTGGATTGGATGGTTTGTCCCGAGCTGACAAGGTGGAGAGCTGCACCAGGTTCCAGTCTGATTTGGCTTGGTTGCTATGGCTGGATGGGCTTCCTAACACCAACCACTTTAAAGTGTGTGCTGGATGCTTTTAACATGGCACTGGCACAGGGTTCTTGCAGGCCAATCCTCTTCACCAAGGGAAGTGAGAATGAGTTGATAAATATTCTTTATTTGTGGTGTAGTCTGGTTACTCCACAAATAAAGTGTGTGTGTGTGTGTGCATATATATATATATATATATATATATATATATATATTTCTCTGTGAGTTAGAGGCTGAGAAACCAACTAAGGGATAGTACCTATCCAATATACTGGATGTTTAACCATTTACAGCAGATTCCCCCGATAGATAGATATATGTTTTATATTTTTATATGTTTATATTCTTTTCTTATGCTATCCTATAGGATTCTCTTTCCATCGTTTTAGTTGCTTTAGTTATCTTATTTATTTGTTTTATTAGTTTTATTTCGCTTGTTCACTTACCCCTGCTGGCCATTGTTTTATTTGTTAAACATCAATGAACCAGAACCATGCCATTGTTTTCAAATAATGACCTGACCAATTAGGTTGTAGGACTGACCATGATCCCACCCCACTACACATAGGGATTTCGAGACTTGTTGATCGGCAAACAAGTATCAAACACTAACATCGCACTTTGACCTCTCCTGGTTCCTTTCCCTCATTGATACACTCATCATCATCATCATCATCATTGTTTAATGTCCGCTTTCCATGCTAGCATGGGTTGGACTCATGTACCAAATTTCCTAAGATAGGTTCATCATAAGCTACTTATGCCATACCCTCTGCAACGTTACACCTACTAAATTTTCACCTCCATAACATGGACCATACCATCAAATTCACCACTGAAGTTCTATGGAAACATAATGTGAACTACTGCCTAAAATTACCTTTCCTGTAAAAACTCCTCCTGAGAACAACTATATTCACCTATCCACCACTGGATGAAATAACATGGATCTTATAATACATCACAGGAAGTCTATATCTTATTTCCCCTTGCTATGCCCAAATCATTATATTATGATGTACTTCGCTTGTATTCTCATGCTTGTTCTTATTCTTACCATTCTTCTTCTTCTACTCTATTTTAAAAAGACAAACACACTGTTGCTATTATTAACTGGCATTTATATGTGTTAGCCCCACCACTTAGACCCTCTGAAGAAGCCTAGGGGCACATTCATTATCTAAGCCTTATCTGGTCATCCCTACATAACACTGAAGAGATGGAGATAACCTGGAAGGTATCGTTGCCTCTTGGCAGAAACGGCCGTAAGGAACTAGCACCTGCCCACCCATTCAGTTTTTTGACAATCTGTTCATTTGCTCAATTGCTCCCTTGTTCCTATATGCTTATATGCTCCCACACCCTTGTTTATGCAACTACCAACTTTTTCTACTTGATAATCTGTACCATTAATATATGTGTGTGTATTCATCCAATACATTTGAATAAATAAACATACTGGAATGTTTAGCAGTTGATGTCTGTTGATTTTATATCCTCTCAACTTTCTTATTTGCCGTGTATATATATAATCAAAATAAGCAACAAGGATATTCAAAGTTAATGCAGTACGATTGTTTCATGCGACTCCATTTATTTAAGCAATGTGAGCATTACATTAAATGTAAAATGCAGAGCAATCCTCAAAGATATAGAAATTTACTGAAATTTCATTTCAACAGAAGGACATATTATTGTAACTACATTTAAACACTTCAAGTAGAAAGGAAGAATACAAAAAACCATTTTGACTTAGCCAGACCATACAGGCTAGTAATTAATTCCAAGCAGATTTTAACTGATTTTATTATTTTTTTTGTTTCATCTTATCAGACCTAGTGATTCAAAGCTTAAGAGGGCACCTGCCCTTTCCTCATAAGGAAAGGGAAGGAGTAAACAATATACATAGATATGGTTATAAAAATTCTTTTGGTTTTAGTGACACACTATTATAGGTTGCGGGGTTTTCACTACTAGCAGACCAGTTTACAATGTGTGTGTGTGTGTATATATATATATATATATATGTGTGTGTGTGTATGTATATACACACATGCACATGTCTGCTGGTGTACAAGCCAAATGGGTAACTAAGAAAGCCCCAGAATTTCTTTTTAAAATGTAGGCTTTAAGCTTTACTCACTGTATAAGTCTACTAGCAATATTTCATTCATGATAAGGTGGCAAGATGGCAGAATCATTGCCATGCTGGGCAGTAACAGTTGAGCAGTGTGGTCAATGTAATACAAAATTTCCCCCAAAATTCTGGCCTTATGCTAAAATTTGAAATCAGTTTTTCACCCTTGATGCATTAACTAATTGTTTACTGCTCATCATTGTCACTTTTGCAACTGGTGACTGGTCTATGTCAGCAAACTTGTCTTGTTGCTGTTATCTAAAAGGTTATAAAATATTTTTTAATTTTTATATAACTTTACATTAATCCAGCTTCCCAAACATATCTGTTCAGTTTCAGTGGAAAATATTTAACTGTAGGACCATATGAGTTGTGCAAGTGTTTTATGCTGTTCTCCATTACTGTTGGTGACACTATAAACTACAGTATGTTAAGGTGTGAATTTTATACTCAATGTTTATTATGACCTCTGGTTTGGGGGCTATTTTCTTAAGGTTCAATTTCTGTCCTGTACACTGACTTATATGGTATATACACATACACACTTACACATACACACACAAACATCCATCTATCCATCTCTCTATCTCTCTATCCCTGTCACCTCTTCTATCAATAAGCTGTTGCTCAGTGCATTTCTTATGTGAAAGGCATAATGTAGACATTGACCCAGATGCATGCACACACACACATTATACAGCAGATTTCATTCAGCTTCCATACATTTATATTACTCATTTTGTCTGCATTGGGATACATTAGAAAACTTTTACCTATACTGGAACTGAACCTAAGACCACATAGTTGAGAAGCACGCCCCTTAAACCACACAGCCATACCCATGCCTATATTTATTTGTTTTCTTATGTATGTTTTTTTCACATTAGTTTGATTCTTTTCTTTTTTTCAAAGCTACAAGTCTTAGTCTGCCATGTCTAAATGCTAGTCTAGTTGGCTTGAGTTTAAGTTAAAAACCAGCAAGGACACCTTTCTACTTTCATAACTAAAATAACATGTTAATGGCCTCTGCTTTTCATTATTGCTTCAGGTATGCAACAAATTCTGAGTTTATGTCACTCGAGGACTTACAAATGTTTGTGGAAGCTGAGCAAGGGGTGAGTGGCATGTCATTTTGAGTTTTTTTTTTTGTTTTTTTGTTTTGTTTTTAATCTTTTCATTCTTATTTGTGTTTCTCTTGAATCAAAGTGAAACTTTGCTCTGAGGTAGAGACTGAGTAAGTGAGAGAAAGAAGAAGTGATTGAGGGAGGGAGGGAGGGAGAGAGAGAGCGAGAGAAAGAGAAAGATGGAGTTGAGTGAATGTGTGAATGAGAAAAAAGGTGATCAAACAAGAGAGAGTGAGTTGATTAAGTGAGAGATAGGGTGAAATGATTGAGATTGAGAGATGAGGGTTGAATGAATGAGTGGGTGAGTGAGGGAGAGTGAAGGTTGAATGAGAGAGAAAGAGAGAGGGAGAGTGGAATTAGTGAGTGGGTGGGCCAGAGAGAAAGAGAAAAAGGTGTTGTGTAGTGGAGTGTATGAGAAAGAACATAGTGCTGTTATGTGTCAGGGATTGATTAGAAGAAGAGAAAGTTTGGTATGAGAGATGTAGGAGACATGCAAAGTGTTTGCTCTTATAAGAGACAATTGGAGGGAGAGAGAGAGAGAGAACATAGCAAACTTATCTCACCTCACACATACACACAAATGGCTGCCAAAACTTTCAATGGCTTCATTAATGGTGGCTTTGTTAATGTTAGTAATACTAACGACATTATCATTGGCATATTGATATATATCTGACCTATTCACTAACCTTGTTACCATATCAGAATATAATTCATTTATTACTTATTTCTCAGTTTTTCTGACCTTCAAAGTGGACAGATCCACTGTTGGGCCTGGGAACCAGTTGTGTCTTTTTTGTGTTGTGTTTTTTTTTTTAATCAATTCCTGTTTATTAATGTGGTTGACATGGAAACATGTATCAGTGGTTCTCAGATTGGCTCCCCAGATACTTTTTCCTATGGTAACAGCATTTTAATTGGAATTCTACTTTATCAAATGTGAAACCATGAAAGCACGCGCACACACACACACACACATTAGAAATATCATGCAGAAATAACAAAAATATTTCTTTGCAGAAAGTATTTTTTTACCAAAGACCTCAATAAGTATGAGGAAATGCATAATCTTTTGTCCCATATCTGTGACCTCTTCAGTGACACTTTCCATCTCCATGTGTGCTCTTGCCCTACTTATTTCATTCTCAGAATGAAAAATGTCCAGACAATGAACATGAGTGAAGAATGACTATATAATGTGTGTGTTTATTTCACCAAAAAAAAAAAGAAAATGACCATCCCAAAATACAGCAGTCATCATCATCATCACCGTTTAATGTCTGTTTTCCATGCTGGCATGGGTTGGGAGGTTTGACAGAGGACTGGAAAGGTTTCTACAGTTGGATGCCCTTCCTAACCAACCACTCTGAGAGTGTAGCGGGTGCTTTTTATGTGCTACCAGCATGGGAGCCAGTCAGGAGGAACTGGCATTGACCATGTTCAGCTGTTGTTTTTTACATGCCACCAGCACGGAAGCCAGTTAGGGGGCACTGGCAGCGACCATGTTCAGATGGTACTTTTTACATGCCACTGGCACAGGGAGCCAGTCAGGTAGCACTAACATCAACCCACGCTTGAATGGTGCTTTTTATATACCACCAGCATGGGTGCCAGTCAGGCGGCACTAGCCACGACTACGATTTCACTTGACTCAACAGGTCTTCTCAAGCACATCATATCGCCCACTGCTTCAAGAGTGCTATTAAATGGGCCAATTATGCAACATTGGCTTCAGCTATGGCTGCGATCTCACTTTACTTGCGGGGTCCTCTCAATCATAGCATATTTCCAAAGGTCTCGGTCTCTTGTCATTGCCTCTGTGAGACCCAATATTCGAAGGTCATGCTTCACCACCTCATCCCATGTCTTCCTGGGTCTACCTCTTCTGCAGGTTCCTTCCACTATTAGGGTGTGACACTCCTTCACACAACTGTCCTCATCCATACGCAACATATGACCAAACCAGCGCAGTCATCTCTCTTGCATACCACATCTGATGCTTCTCAGGACACTTACACTCTGTCGTGCATGCACACTGACATTACACATCCAGCAGATCATACTAGCTTCATTCCTTTCAAGCCTATGCATATCCTCAGCAGTCATGGTCCATGTTTCACTGCCATGTAGCATGGCAGTTTGCACACATGCATCATACAGTCTACCTTTCGCTCTGAGCAAGAGGCTCTTAGTTGCCAGCAGAGGTAGGAGCTTTCTGAGTTTTGCCCAGGCTATCCTTATTCTAGCAGCTATGCTCTCAGGGCTGCCACTACAGACTTGGTCGCCTAGGTAGTGGAAGCTATCAGCTACTTCTAGTTTTCCCCCTTGACATGTGATGGAATCTGTTTTCTGTACATCTTCAGTGTTTATTGCCCCTGTGCATCTGCCACACAAAAGCTATCTTCCAAGTTAAACTTTCTTTGATATTGCTGCACCTATTATGTGTCCATAGCTTACACTGGGTACATCTTATGGAGTTTCTACCCACGCCTTTTCTACAGAGCAAGCACGGCCATCTACTTCAAGGGGTTTGTGATTTGTTTTCTTTCCTGCTTATTAGGACTTTGGTTTTTGCTACATTGACTCTAAGGCCCTTTGATTTTAGACCTTGCTTCCACACCTGAAACTTCATCTCTAGTTCTGGTAGCAATTCAGCTAAAAGAGGAGCTCCCAGGGGCAGCCTGTCTTGAATTCCTTTGTTATTGCTTAGAAGACTATGATGAATAAGAGGGAGCTGAGGACTGATCCTTGGTGAACCCTTCTACCTGGAATTCTTCGCTATATTTGTTGTCAACCCTCATCTTACTGACAGTATCCCTGTACAGGGCTTGTACAGCTCTTACCAACCTCTCATTTATCCCAAGTTTCTGCATTGACCACCAGATAAGATATTGGGGGACGCTGTCAAAGACATTCTCCAAGTCAACAAAAGCCAAGTACAGAGCTTTATCTTTGGCTAGATATTTCTCCTGCAGTTACCTTACCAGAAATATAGCATCAGTGGTGCTTCTCCCTGGCACAAAACCAAACTGCATCTCATCTAGGCTAGCTCTCTCCCTAATTAATTGGATTATGACCCTATCCATTACTTTCATCACTTGATTCAGCAATTTGGTATATATATATATATCTACTACATATGTAGAAAATCAGTGTATGTTTGTTTGTGGCATTGTTAGCTAACTCCTCCTACATCGTTTTATTGATTTTGATGAAACTTGACACATGAGTAGAACTTGTGTCTGGAAATGTCCTGACATATTTAGATTGTTGAAAAAAACCGATAATACGGCCCCTGGAAGGGATCCTTATATCTGCCTCATATAACTATTTTTTTAAAAAACACCCAAGGGAAATAACTCCTAGCATCTGCACAATATTTTTTTTAAACACTCAAGGGAAATAACCCATAGCACCTGCATTTACATTTGTTAGTTTTTAGCGAAGCCGTCAATATTTGATTCTCACAATCAGCGGACCTAATTCTGCATTTCACTACTCACAGTTTTGAACTGCTAAACCTTATTATTGCACTTTCTTGATGCATGTACACTTTCAATGCCCATAACTCCAATAATTCTGCATTTTTCCAGTTAAACGTTTCTGATGACAGTACATAAATTTTTGGTTCCAGAACGTATTTAATAAGTGTGTCCCCATACAATGAACTCATATTTTGAATGCTTAAAATTCTTAAACAATGAAACCAAACTTCCACACCACATTCAGTTTGGACACCCTGTATCACTTACACTTATTTTACAAATCATATTTATTGCTTCTTTACAGTTCATACAACATTTTCATGAAACTAATTGAGCTATCAAATTTAGAAATATTTTACAGGTTTCATTGTTTATGTTCAATTACTTTGAATATTGCTTTTTTGTGTGTCCAATTTCTAATTTTTGCAGACAATATCACTTTTATACTTTATTTGACACATGAGTAGAACTCATGTCTGGAAACCTCGTGACATACTTAGATTGTTGAAAAAAAAAATCAATAACAGGGCCCCTCCAATGGATCCTTCTATCTTCTACTACATATTACTAATATTTTATTTAAACAACCCAAGGGAAATAACCCATACCACCTGCAGTTTTTAGCGAAGCGATCAATATGTGTTTCTCACAATCAGCCAACCTAATTCTGCATTTCACTACTCAGTTTTGAACTGCTTAAAATTATTATTACATTTCCTTGATTTGAATCTTAAACCTTAAAGACTTCATTCATACATTTCTATACATACATACTTTTTTGAATGCTTATTACTCTGATAATTCTGTAGATAAATGTCGTAAACAGTGGCTTGGTAAAAGCTCAACCACAACCGAGAAGGGAACTTCATGGAAAAAAGGTTCTTCTCTCTATCTGGTGGGATTGCAAAGGAGTAATTCACTTTGAATTGTTACCACCTAATGCAACAATCAATGCTCAAGTCTACTGTCAGCAATTAGAGCGTTTGAACCAAGCTTTGAAGAAAAAAAAGACCTGCTTTAGTGAATTAAAAAGGAGTGATGTTTTATCAGGACAATGCACGATCCCACACTGCAAAGTTCACATCACAGACGATCGAAGAGCTTGGTTGGGAAAAAATTCCTCATCCACCATATTCTCCCGACCTTGCTCCTTCAAACTACCATTTGTTTCATAGTTTACAGAATCATTTGGGGGACATAACTTTCGCAAGCCAGGAGGAGGTCACAACTGACATTTCAGAGTTCTTCGCTTTGAAACCAAAAGAGTTTTGCATTGATGGGATTAAAAAGCTTCTAAATAGATGGAAGGAAGTCATAGATAATCAGGGAAAGTACATTGATGATTAAATTTCAATTAAATATAACATTTGATCACTTGTTTTCTTTATTCAAAATTCAGACAGAACTTATGGTATGACCTGATAGATTGTGTGCTTATTTATTGAGATTGGTCAAGTTGTTGTAGGTGCCCCTAATGAGAATCCAATAAGATTTGAAAATTGATTCAGGTTGTTCATCATTTTTCCAATCTACAGAGAAATAGCTAAAGATTATCCCTGTTTATATATCTGCTATATAGATTAGATTTAATTGAAGCAAATTCTGCTACATTTACATATAATTTAATAAAAGTTACTTGAAATTCTGCAAATTCTGTTTATCTTTTATCTTTTACTTGTTTTAGTCATTAGATTGCAGCCATGTTGGAGCATGACCATCAAGAATGTTTAGTCAAATGAATCGACCTTATTTTTTGTTAAGCCTTATTCTATCAGTCCCTTCTGCTGAACTGCTAAGTAACAGATGTAAATACACCAGCACTGGATGTCAATTGGTAGTGGGGGACAAGTTTAGACACAAAGACACACACACACACACACACACACACACACACACACTCATGATGGGCTTCTTTCAGTTTCCATCTAATAAATCCACTCACAAGGCTTTGATCAGCCTGCGGCTATAGTAGAAGACACTTGCCCAAGGTGCCACACAATGGAACTCAACCCAGAACCATGTGGTTGGGAAGCAAGCTTCTTTGCACACTGCCATGCCTGCAAAAATTTCCATAACCTTTTCATGTAATTCTGTAAATTCTTCAAAACCACTCTAATATTTTTGAGTTTTTACGGCAACAGTCAAACCATTCTTGAATGTTTCTTCTTTTATCAGGAACCTAGAGTTACAAAAGAACGATGTTGGGAATTAATAAACAAATATGAACCTTCCAGTGAAGGTCGAACCAAAGGCCACCTAGGTATTGATGGTAAGTTGTCTTTTAGTTTAGTTTACTGTTCAGCAGTTAAGACAATGGTAAATAGTTGTATGACAGTGTGATGTTGTTACTGTTACTACTGCAGGATCCTCCTGTTGAAGATGATGTATGAGTGTTCAACTTTTGCTGAACGACCTGCACAAATGGTTTGTTTATAGTGATCAAATGTATGTTCACCAGATCAACATTGCTTGAACAGGTGTACGATGTACCACATGTCAGGTGTTGGAGTGATCACAGAGCAACGTGAAATGAAGTGTTTTGCTCAAGAACACAACATATCATCTGGTCTTGGAATTGAAACCACAATCTCGTGATCATGAATGCAACATCCTAACCACTAGGCTATGCACCCACACTACTACTACTTCTACTACATTGAGTTATGTGTTCTTTCCTTACTTTTAAACCTTTTTGTTACCATATTTCAGTAGAAATACACTGCTTTTTGTTTCAGTTAATTTTCAAAATAATAATTTAGTATAAAAAAAACTCTTGCTTTAAAGTGAAACTTTCTTATATCAAACCTGCTTAATACCAGCCAAGTTATTTTATTAAATTCTTCAGTATTTTCAAAACAAAGGCAGTGTGTTTCAGCAGAAATATGGTAAGAAAAGGGTAAAATCCATACCTCAATGACTGTTCTCTTTATTTTCTCAATTAATCTCCTGCTAATCTGTTTCACTTTTCCAGGTTTTACAGCTTATCTCTTGTCAGATGATTGTGAAATCTTCAGCCCAGAACACAAAAATATTTGTCAAGATATGTCTCAACCCCTGTGTCACTATTTCATAGCTAGTTCTCATAACACGTAAGTAAGGCTCCTTCACCAACATTTCCCCCTTTTTTTTTACTTGTTTCAGTCATTAGACTGCAACCATGCTGGGGCACTGCCTTGAAGAAGTTTTATTCAAATGAATCAATCCCAGTAGTTAATTTTTTTGCTAAGCCTGGTATTTATTCTATCAGTTTCTCTTACTGAACTGCTTCTTTCAGTTTCTGTCTACCAAATCCACTTGCAAGGCTTTGGTGGCCTTTTAAAGACACTTGTGGAAGGTGCCATGCAGTGTGAGTGAACCTGGAACCATGTAGTTGGGAAGCAAACTTCTTATGACATAGCCATGCCAAATGTAAGACAGAACAGACCAACAGACCAACCATACATTTTTCACTTCTTAGATAAAAGCGACTTAGAATATCATGACTGTGTGGTAAAGTTCGCTTTTGAACTATATGGCTTCATGGTCAGTTCCACTGTATGGCACCTTGGGCAAATGTTTTTACTATAGCCTTGGGCCGACCAAAGCCCTGTGAGTGAATTTGGTAGACGGAAACTGAAAGAAGCTCATCATATGTGTGTGCGTGTATGTGTATTTCTGTGTTTATGTCCCAGTAACTTAGCAGTTCAGCAAAAAGACCAATAGAATAAGTACTAGACTTAAAAAGAAGTACTGAAGTTGATTCATTCATCTGAAAATTCTTCAAGGCAGTGCTCCAGCCTGGCCACAGTCTAATGACTGAAATAGTAAAAGATAAAAGGTATGTGTGTGTCCTTGTTTAAATTTGCAATCCTCTTTAAATTGCAAACAAGAGATAATGTTTACAATTCTGTCCACAAATCATCCCCTGGCTTCACATCTTCATAGATGTGTGGGACAAGAAATTCTGTAGCTGAAAAACAGATAAGGATGAGTGACAGCAAGAGCATCCAGTTGTAAAACAATGTCTCATGTTAACTCATGCTAGCATAGGAAAACAGATGTAAAAACAAACTGAAACAAATGAATCCCATCAGAAGGTCTGTCAGATAATTCTGCTCTTTAAAGGAATGAAGATATGGCTAGGTGGTTATGGTTTATTTTGTAGCCACAGAATTCTGTTTGGTTCCCACTGGGCAGAAACTTGGGCATGTGTCTTCTACCACAGTGATGAATAGACCAAAACTTTCGGAGGAAAATTTGTAGACAAAAACTATGGAAATACATTGGAAGTGCTGTTTCTGGACTTGGTGGGTTGGCTTAATCTATCACCACTACCTTGTCTTTGACTATCTGTCATTAATGGAGTCCATTTTTTTGTAAGCATTTGAACCATATTTCCTGTTGAAGGTTAACTTCCCTTTTTCCATTCTGCTAACCAGTCTTGGAGACTCTAAAAGAAGGGCCTGGTCAGTACATTTCCAACTCAAAAGTTTCTTTGTTTTTTATTGTTTGTTTGTTTGGTTTTTTTTTTACATCTATTTTTCCATACTAGCATTGGTTAGACAAATGTATTACTGAAGCATTGTTTTAGTTGGATACCCTTCTTGTCACTAACACTTTCTTGTTTTTGAAATGGGGATCTCTTATTTAATGTCTTGGAAGCTATGAAGCCTGCAAATGAACCATTGACAGGGGAAATAGCAATATCATCATCTATGGTTAAGGGATTTTTGGAGAAGCAAACACATATGTATGTATGTTTGTGTGTGTCTGTCTGTCTATCTCTATCTAACTACCTACCCACCTGTCTATCTATCTATCTATCTACATATATATATAGTTGGAATTTACAAACAAAGCAAAAGACGAAGACAGGTGTGTAAACAACAAGCAGGTGTATTAGTTTAATGCTCAGGAAGGTGAGAAAGTCTTTTATGTTTCAAGCCTACGCTCTTCAACAGAAAGGAACACGAGAAAATAAACAGAGAGAGAATAATAAAAGCTTTAGTGGCTGGCAGTCAGTCATGGTGATGGCCAGACAGAGTTAGGAAGAAGGGGAGATAATAAAGTAGTGGTGATCCCAAAACGAAGGTGCGCGTGTGGATAGGGGCTGGTGACCTTAATGTGTGGGTGTGTGGATGATGGTGTAGGTGCTGGGAAGTGGTCAGTGCTAGGGTGGTGCAATGTGGTGTGGCATGATGTGGGGGTGGGATGGGATATACAGGCATGGTGGAGGTGGGGTAACGATGGAGGGGATGACTATGAAGGGAGAGGGGTAGGTAGGAGTGAAGAGAGGAAGTAGGTGTCAGAGCAAGAGAGGAGAGGTGGGTGTAAGAGGAGGGGAAAGGAGTTGAGCCCATGTGGTGCAAAGGAGCGAAGAGAGAAGATTAATTCCTGTTCACAGCAAAGATGGGAGTCCAGATGGCCCCTGTACAAGGACAATCCAAACACAGACAGGTGCTGTAAAGAATGACCGGTAGAGCAGAAATGGCACAAGACAGGGGTGTCATTGCCGAGTTTGATGTCTCGGAGGTGTTCTGCGAACTGGTCAGCCAAGCAGCGTCCTATTTGACCGATGTACAGAGAAGGACTGAGATAGCAGGAGATGCAGTAAATGACATTGCTAAAAGTACAGGTGAAGGAGTCAGTGATATGATAGGGTCGACGATTGGTGCATGTGAGGATGGTGGTGCTGGAGAGGTAGAGGCAAGTGTGGCAGCGTGGGCAGGGGCAGGGGAATGAGCCGGATTGGGAGGTGGAGTTAGTGAAGAAACTGTGGACCAGCAGGTCACGTAAGTTGTGGGCTCATTTGAAGGAGGGGAGGGGTAGGTTAGGGAAGATGTGCAAAGTGGAAGGGTCAGACTGGAGTTGCCGGAAGGCTCAGAGAATGTTGTGTTGGAGAGGCAGGGAAGAGAGCAGGTTCACGGTCCACGGAACATGCTCTGGCAAGGGTGAGGGGATATCCACGAAGGATGAAGTGGCAAACCATGAGTTGAGACTGAGTCTCAAAGTCATGGTTGTCACTGCAGAGCCTGTGGAATAGGGGATGGAGAACTTGGTGTGTTTAGGGTGGGAGGAGGAGGAGAAGTTGAGGTATGAGTGTGAGTCAGTGTGTTTGTAGTGGACGGAGGTGGTGAGAGTGGAGTGATGAATGCTGACCGAAATGTCGAGAAAGGCGATGGAAGTGTTGGAAATAGTGCAGGAGAATTCGAGGGCAGGATGGAAGGATTGAACAAAAGAGAGGAAGGAGTCTAGATGTTCATGGGAGAGCAAGGTCACACCAATACAGTCGTCAATATAATGACTGTATAGTTCCGGAGTGGGACCAGTGAATCTTGAGAATGTATACATATATATATATTTGCAAACACAGGGTAATGCTAATAATATAGCCTGAACAGGATAAGCTACCCCTATTTTTCAGAAAAAAGTGTTGGCGGCCAGCTATGAGACTCGAACTCACACCTCTGTGATTATACGTCGCAGTGCTCTAGACCGATTAAGCTACACTGCCCACACCCCACATTCTTCTGCAAATTTAAGATGTATAGAAATCTCGCTTTTTCCTGCAAAATAGGGGTAGCTTATCCTGTTCAGGCTATTATTAGCATTATCCTGCATTTGGTTGGACCAGGACTACAGTAGAGGACACTTGCCCAAGGTGCCATGCAGTGTGATTGAACTCAAAATCCACATGGTTGTGAAGAGAACTTTCTTGTTGTAGAGCAGTTTTTGGTGCCATACTACCAACAAAATCAAAAGCATCCTGCTATCAATATTTCATTTATGACATAGGCAGCAAGCAGGCAGAATTGTTAGTGCACTGGGCAAAATGCTTAGCAGCATTTCATCCATCTCTAAGGTCTTAGTTCAAATTCCACCAAAGTCGACTTTGCCTTTCATCCTTTCAGGGTCAATTATATAAGTGCTAGTTGAACATTGGGGTCAATGTAATCAACTAGACCCCTCCCCCAAATTTCAGGCCTTATGCCTATAATAGAAAAGATTATCATTAGTATATATTATTATTATTATTATTATTATTATTAAGGCAGTGAGCTGGCAGAATCATTAGCACACCAGGCAAAATGCTTTTTGCCGCATTTTGTCTATCTTTATGCCTTGAGTTCAAATTCCACCAAAATTTTAAACCAATATTTCATTTATGACAACCCCCCCCCACTAAACTAGGATGTTATAATGTTTTGTTGTTTTAATGTAATTTCTGTTGTTTCAGATATCTTATGGATGACCAGTTGAAGGGACCAGCAAGCATAGAAGGTTATATCAAAGTTTTGAAGAAAGGATGCAGATGTGTTGAATGTGAGATATCTCCTTCCTCTCTTATCCATTCAGCATGTTATTTCATTTCATCGATTTGGATACACAACATCTGTCTGCACTTTATTTTCATTTGGTAACATGCCAATTGCACTGTGTAACACAGTTTTTGTCCTTGAGTAGCAACTGTTATTTCCCTAGAAAATAAGAAAAAGGGCTAATATTTCCTTCAAACTTTGCTATTGTTATACTAATTCAAACCCCAAAGAATCCCTCTCAACACATGGCTATGATGTTCCCCCACTACTCTTGCTCATGATTAGAGAAGTACATATTGTCAGCCACTAAGGGTCATGCTCAACTGGTTAAGGTGAAGCAATTGACAAGCAAATCTGTGGTTCTGAGCAGAAAATTTATTATAATGATATTTCTGCTTCAGCAACTCAGCACTGAATCTGTCTGAAATGTAATGGAAAATAGGTCAGTTTCAAAACATTGATGTCCAGGTCACAAAGCAAAGTTTGAAGGGAATAGTGGTCATTTCCTTTGATTTCTAGATAGAAGCAAATAGGAAATAACACTTACTGACCAAAGACCAAAAAAAAATTAAAATTTTGTTACACAGTGTTATCAGGATCTGATTTGGGTGCACATAGTGGAGGCAAGACTTGTATATATGCTGCTGGACAAAATGTTAAGACCAGTGAAAAACTGTCACAATGGACTCCTTGCAGACTGATATATTTGACTATTTTTCATTAAAGATTCATTATTGGCAATTAGAAAAAGATATATGAAAACCTAAAGAAATGTTTAACATTTAATACAGAAAATATGCATTGTATGAAAACTTACAATATTTTGCCTGATCAAAACTTTAAGACCATGACAAATAACAGATGAAAACAATGAATAAATAGTAAACAAGGGGACTCAATTGTTAGTAGCTCCACCATTCCTGCGAATAACTTCAAAAATTTGCTGTGGTATACTCAACATAAATGTTATGCTTTGAGGTGAAGAATGCCTGGCAAAGAGCATCCACAAACTGTATTCCATTTTTGTAAATGTCTCTTGCCATCCATCCCCAAAGATTTTTTATGGGATTTAAGTCAGGAAAACATGGAGGATGATTCAAAAGATGAATGTTATTTACTATGAAGAAATCCTTTTGCTGTGAGCATTATGGATTGTAGCATTATCCTGTTGATAAATCCAGTCTTCTCCACACAAATGAGGGCCTTCAGTCAAGAGCTGCTGTTTGATGTCCCCGCACAACATGAAGCTCCATAGTTCCTCTGTACGAGAAAGTACCCCACACATGATAGAGCCTCCACCATTATGCCTCGATGAAAAAGTCTCTGGTAGAATATCTATTATATGCCAATATTGTTGGAAACCATCAGGACCATCAAGGTTGAATTTCTTCTTATCTGAGAACAAAACTTTCTTCTAGTTGTGAACATCACAGGTCTGATGATTCTGAGCAAATTCTAAACAAGTAGTTTTGTGGCATGAAAGAAGACAAGATCTCTGAAGATGTTTAAGATTTTTAAAGCCTCTCTCTCTCAAATGTTGTCTTATCATCCTTGAGCTGCATTCTGCATTCATAAGTGCCTTAATCTGGTTTTGATGATCAACTAGTGTCTTCCCTAACTTCCCGTCGAATCCTTCTACTCAATGCTGGTGAAATTTTCTTCAGCCAGCCTGTCGATTTTTTTAAAATCTGTATGCCTCAGGGTCTATTAAGAAGTTTATTATGGCAGTTTTACTCCAGCCAGTTTCACTGGAGATGGCATATTGAGAAAGACCTTACTTCTGGAGCTCTACAATTCTACCATGTTCAAAATCTACCAACATTTTAGCTTTTCCCATTGTTGTTGTTATGAAATAGACAGGGAGTGACTGGCAGTTGTTGACCCAGAAAGCTTGGACATAAATACCAGAATTTTTATAGTTTATACTAGATTTAAACTTTTTATTTGTCATGGTCTTAAATTTTTGACCAGGCAGAATATTGTTCATTTTCATACAATGCATATTTTCTGCATTAAATGTTAAACTTTTCTTTAAGTTTTTGTATATCCTTTTCTATTTGCAAATTATGAATCTATAATGAAAAATAGTCAAATATATCAGTCTGCAAGGAGTTCGTTTCAGCAGTGTATGAGCAACTGCCAGTCTTCTTCAAAACATGTTTTCCTCACTTGCACATACACAGTCAACATTGATTGACAGAGATTCCACCTCCTAAAGCTGGCATAGATATGAAGGTATTATATTTATGCTTTACTGTACATCCAAGTAGTTTTTCTAAAATCTTGCTTAGGAAGGCCTCTGTCCTCACATAATCTGTTTTATTTGAAAGTATCTCAAATGAAAAAAATGTGCAACTGTCATCAACCAGTGGTCATTTCATTACATTCTTGAACAATCAATAGTGCTGACTATTCAGTTATGTTTAACCTTTCTGAAATCCCTCTCGGTTCTATGATACAAACCTTCTTTTTTAAAATGACCTGGTTTAATATCTTCCATTAAAATTTCATGCTAATTCATGTTCCAAACATCAGCTTAATTTACCATTTTGTTATCCTCATAGTGGATTCCCTATCAGAGCTAGATGAAAAATTCCAGGTGTGGAGCAAAACTTGGAATCTAAGGGCCTCAAGGTTAAATTAGCAAAAACTAAGGATCTAGTAAACAAGAAAACTGACAGGAGGACCCTACCCACCTCAGGTAGGTGGACCTGTTCAATTTGTAGTAAAAGTGTAGGCATGAACTCTGTATGGTGTACCCAGTGTAAGCTATAGACACACAAGAGGTGCAGTGAGTTAATTGGAAGGTTATCAAAGAAGGTAGTTTCATGATTCATAAAAACTTTAGACTCGGGAAATTGATTCTCTCAAATACCCTGGTGGCTCATTAGAAGTAGTAGATAATTTCTGCTACCTAGGTATTGTGCGAGAGTACAATGCCCCCTGGTGAAAATGGACTAGACCACTACATGTAAATAATAGCAATCTGAGTAGGTGAGCTAGTTTGTGCTAGTTCCTCAGTTTGTGTGTTGATAGTTCAAAGCCGAAGTTCAATATTTACAATTCAAGCTAGCATGTTGGATTGTTAGTTCTTAAAAGATTGTTGTTACATTCCATCTGGTTACTTCCATCTGTTTCAATTATATATTGTTATTACACTGTTGCAGTGTATTTGTTTATCCATAAGGATATAATACTAGGGGACCAAATTAGTAGTGGGAGAGGATGCACGGAGGATATGATAGCTCAAATAAAAATAGGATGGAGGAAATTCAGAGAGCTGTTACCTCTGTTGATCATGAAAGGTTCCCCTCTCCAAGTAAAAGGAAGATTGCATAATGCATGTATACGGACAGCAATTCTATATGGTAGTGAGACATGAGCCTTGAATGCAGAGGACATGCAAAGGTTAGAAAGGAACGAGGTTAGTATGCTCCACTGGATATGTAATGTAAGTGTACATGTTTGACAGAGTGCCAGTGTTCTGAGAGAGAAGTTAAGTGTAAGAGGAATTGGTTGCTGTGTGCAAGAGAGAAGACTGTGCTGGTTTGGTCATGAGATGCGGATGGATGCCGATAGCTCCGTAAAGAAGTGCTGATCTCTCAAACTGGATGGAAGACTTAGGATCAAGTACTCAAGAACAACCTTTGGATGCTGAACCTTTCAGGCAAGATGACAAAGGACTGAGATATCTAGCATCTTGCCATACTCAAGAAGACCCACACTTCACAGCAGAAGCATTAGAACTGATCCTCCTGGTGGTGTAAAGTACTCGTGGTGGTGCCATGTAGAAGCACCCGTGCGATGCCGTGTAAAAGCACCCATGTGGTGACATGTAAAAGCATCCATTGCGGTGCCATGTAAAAGCACCCAGCACACTCTGTAAAGTGGTTGGGTTTAGGAAGAGCATCCAGCCGTAGAAACCACACTAAATCAAACTAGAATCTGGTGTAGCTTGCCAGCATGGACAATAGACATTAAATGATGATGATGATGTTACCGCATTTCTTTTGAGACACACTACCTTTGTTTTGATTAATTCTAAAATAATGAAGATTAGTAAAATTATTTTGCCATTATTAAGCTTGTATTCAGAGCATCAATTAACCCTTTAATATTCAAATCAGCCATATCTGGCCCAAATATTCTATTGTGTTTTTTGTTCAAATTAACCCCTTCTGGCTTCTCACACCTACCCTACATTATTATTCTGAAATTAAACTATAAAGTCATATCATTGAAATCTCAAAGCTATGAGATAATACATGATTAAGTTAAAACAATATGAATAGGTGCAGGAGTGGCTGTACAGTAAGACGTTTGCTTCCCAACTACATGGTTCTGGGTTCAGTTCCACTGTGTGACACTTTGGGCAAGTGTCTCCTTCTATAGCATCAGGCTGACCAAAGCCTTTTGAGTGGATTTGGAAGACAGAAACTGAAAGAAACCCATTATATATATATATGTATGCATTTGTGTGTCTGTGTTTGTCCCTCACCATTGCTTGACAACTGATGCTGATGTGTTTATGTCCCTGTAACTTAGTAGTTCAGCAAAAGACACTGATAGAATAAGTACTAGGCTTACAAAGAATAAGTCCTCAGGTCAATTTGTTCATCTAAAGGCAGTGCTCCAGCATGGCCACAATCAAATGAGTGAAACAAGTTAAAGAAAAAAAATAAGTATTACATTTGACAGAGTGATCTGAATGCTAACGGGTTAACATGAAATTTGAATGGATGGAGGTTTAATTTAGATCACTTTAAAACAGGAAATTTGTGTCAAAGAACCAGGGTGATTTAGTATCAGAAGGGTTTTAATGACTGAGGTATTTTACTAAATTCTGCATTAATTTCAAAATTACTTGAAACAAAGTCAATGTTTTACAGTAGAAATATGGTTAACAAAAGAGTTAATCCTATCAACAGTCTGTTCCCCCTACAAAAAAATGGTCCTGCACTTCTTACAAAGAATCGATATTTTCAAATACTAAGATGGCAAGCTGGCAGAATTGTTAGCACACTGGGCAAAATGCTAGCGATATTTCATCCGTCTTTACATTCTGTGTTCAAATTTCTCCGAGGTCGACTTTACTTTTCATCCTTTCTTTCAGAGTTGATAAGATAAATACCAGTTGAATGCTGGGGTTCATGTAGTTGATCTACCACTTCCCTGATATTGCTGAAACCAATATTTTCAAATACTGAAGGAGGGGAGCTGGCAGAATTGTTACTTTGCCTATCACCCTTCAGCAAGAACGTCTTTTTTTTTTTTGTTTCTTTGTTAATATTTTTGTAGGGCAATAAACTTGCAAAATTTTTAGTGTGTCAGACAAAATGCCTTTCATAGTTATTATGGCTCTTCTCAATCCAAATTCAAATTCTGCTGTTGTCAATTTTATCTCTCATTCCCATTATTATCAGTCAAGTCCTGAGGTTGATTATACCCTATGCTTCAAAGTTGTAGTAATCAATTTTCTAAATAAGTGTGATTGCTTGTTGAGATAAATATCAGCCCCTAATTCTAACATCACAATACTAAACTATCTTATCCTTTATCTTTTACTTCTTTCAGTCATTAGACTACGGCCATACTGGGGCACTGCCTTGAAGAACTTTTAGTTGAATGAATCGACCCCAGTACTTTTTTTTTTAAGCCTGGTACTTATTGCATTGGTGTCTTTTGCTGAACTGCTAAGTTACAGGGATGTAAATACAACAACACTGATTGTCAACTGGTGGAGGTGGGACAAATACAAACACAAAGACACACTCAGATATATATCTATGTTGTCTGATCAATAAGTATCTGGACTGTTGCCATAGTAACGAAGCTAATGCATGCAGAGTAAAGCTGCTTGGCAAAGAGTGACCTTGGTCTCCACTGTGCATGCACATGAAGTTTTAACATTCTAGCTTACTTCTGCTGTTTACAGCAGTGCTTGGAAGGAAGGTATGTAGTGTGTGATTGTCGCATTGACCACAACAAAGAAAGTTGTCATGGCAATTCCTGCTCAGAGGCTGCACACAAGTGTATGAGTGGTTCAGATGTTTCTAAGATGACCAAAAAAATGTTGATATTGACAGAACTGAGAAAAACATCACAGATGTGCTTGCAGCTGTGAGGGGAAATTATCAAATCACCATCCGTGAGTTATCAGAGGATGTGCAGATTAGTTATGGTTTAAGTTCAGTCCATTATCACTGAAGATTTGGGGTATGAGATGCGTGTCTGCTAAGTTGTGCCAAAACTGCTTTCAGCTGACCAAAAAAACACTCGGGTTTCAGTTGCACAAGATCTCCTTGATTGTGTCGAGAACGATGAAAACGTTTTGAAAACTATGCATAGGCCTCTGAGCAGTTGTTGCCAAGCTTTTGGTAAAATTTGACACAGATTCTCTGCTCAACTTTCCCTGTCATGGTCATTGTGACGATCACACGCTAGACACCTTCATTCCAAGCATTGCTGTAGACAGTGGAAGTGAGCTACAACGTTAAAACTTACTGTGCATGCACAGCAGAGTTCAAGGTCAATCTGTGCCAAGAGGTTTCATCCTGCATGTTTTAGCTTCATTACTATGGCAATAGTCCGGATACTTATTGATCAGACCACACACACACACACACACACACACACACACACATATATATCTATGCCAGCATGGAAAACAGGTGTTAGATGTTGATGATGATCTTATGACTAGCTTCTTTCAGTTTCTCTCTACCAAATCTACTCGCAAGGCTCTGGTCAGCTTGAGGCTAAAGTGGAAATGGTGCCATGCAGTAGGACAACCTGGAACCATGTGGTTGGGAAGCATGCTTCTTACCACAAAGCCTTGCCTACTCAGTTCTTTAATTAATCCTCTAATCCTTTTGATTCCAACTTAGCAAAGACATTTTCTGATTCTGTGACATAAAGCTGGTAGTTTCATTGACTTTAATATTCAAATTAAAGTCTTCCGTTGTTGTATATGTGAACCATCTAAGTTCTTTTACAAACCCTGGGATGATTATCCTAATAAATGATAGCACCAGGTATGCTATTAAATTCCTGCAAACTCTTGATTATTTTCAAAATGAATTGAAACACATTTTGTTAAAAATTTGGTCACAAGAAAATCACTTAAATGACCTGAAAGAATTCTCAAACTGTTTCTCTCTCTCTAGTGGACTGTTGGGATGGACCGGATGATGAGCCCCTAGTTTACCATGGACGAACCCTTTCTTCTAAGTTACCATTTAAAAGTGTCATTGAGACCATCAACAAATATGGCTTTGAATTATCAAGGTAAGAAATTATTCTCAAATTCAGTACATTATTGCTGTTCTATATACCATATTGTAAGGGTTCATGACCTACTAGTTAAGGTGTTGTATCCATGATCACGAGATGAGTTTGCACTGACCAATCCGGGAATCAATGTGTTCTTGAGCAAAAAACTTCATCTTGTGTTGCTCTCTGATCACTTTGACACCTGACATGTGGCACACCATGCATCTGTTCAGGCAACGTCAATTTGATGGAGCAAATGAGCTAATGTGCAGCACATACATTTGATCACTATAAAGCAAATCATTTGTACAGGTTGTTCAACAAAAAATTGCAGAACCATCTTTCTCAGACTTGATAGACTGCCATCTATATACCATAGTGTGACTTTGATGGTGTAAATGCTTTAGTACATTACTGCTATTCTATATTCCATTGTATAATGGTGATGGTCTTAATACTATAGTACATTTTGTAAGATATCAAGACAAGGAGGCATAAAACTGTGTGTGTGTATGTATACACATACACAATGGGCTTCATTCAGTTGTTGTCTACCAGATCCACTGACAAAGCTTTGATTGATTTGTGGGTATAGCAGAAGACATTTGCTCGAGACATTGTACCATGGAACTGAACTTAAAACCATGTGGCTGAGAAGCAAATTTCTTAATCACCCTGCCACACCTGCATGTATATTTGTGTGTGAACCTTTGTACATCTATTGGATGGGATTATTGAGACAGTATTTTATGGCTGGATGCACTTCCTGCCATCAACCTTTTTCACAAAACCACTGAGCTATTGGACATTGTGTACGAATTGATGGCTTAAAATAATGTCACTGTTCTTGTTCACATGATCGCAGCATGAAGACACAGAAACACTTACACACACACACAAACGACCTTATATATATATATATATATATATATATATATATATATATATATATATATATTTATATAAATATATATACATATCTTCTTTCAGCTATCCTGTGATAGTCTGCCTTGAGAACCATTGTAGCTTAAAGCAGCAACAGAAAATGTCTCAGTATATTACATCAGTTTTTGGAGATAGATTATATGTGGAGCCTGTTGATGTCATCAGGCAGTGTTTACCCTCACCTGAATTCTTCAAGGGACGTGTCCTTGTCAAGGTAAATGCTGCTTTACAATATGCTATCTTTGATAAAACAGAAATATTAATCATCATAGCTGATGGTGAAATTAATCTATAAATGTGGGGAGTCTAGTTAACTCTTTCATGAATATAAACTCAGTTCAGGTAGGTCTTTGTGGTATATTGGAAAGAAAAAATATGCCTTGGACGCTTATTTACACCACATTATGAATATATCATATTTCCCTTTTAAAATTATGATGACGATGGTCATGCACATTTATAATGTGATTTGTATTTACATGATTCCCTTCTCTCCCTATGGAGCATTGACCACTAACAACTCTTCCCAACTCTGGACTTTCTTTCCTCTCAGGTCTTGTTATTATCATCAATTCTTCTATAACTTTGCTTTGTCTAGGTAGGTGTGTTGGCCCTATGCAAACCCATTTTCACATCTAAGAAGAGGTGATCCATATTTGTCTGGCCTGTATCCTTTGACCTGTCCTGCACAAGAGACCTTACCAGTAGTTTGCACTCCAATGGCATAGCTCTGACAGTCATTGAGACACACAAGTTAGCCCAACAAGGTACTGGACCTTGTGATGAAACGTGCTATATATTTCATTATTTTCACATTCATCTTTTTTTTTTATCATGTTGGCATGGGTTGGATGGGATTATTGAGACAGTATTTTATGGCTGGTTGTACTTCCTGTTACCAGCTTTCTTTTTTTTGCAAAACCACTGAGCTATTGGACATTGTGTACAAATGGCTTAAACAATGTCACTGGTTTTTGTTCACAGGATCACATTGTGAAGACACATAAATACACACACACACACAACAGGTTTCTGTACAGTTTCCACCTACCAGATTTCACTTGCAAGGCATTGGTCAATTTAAGGATGTAGTAGAAATCATTTACCATATATATATATATATATATATGAAAGAGATTGTTTATGATATATATTTACACCACATTACTTAGGTTTCATTAACATAAGGTGTTTATCAATTACATAATGTAAATTACACAATCAAGACTTATTGTCAAATCATCAGAGATGTGTAACTTTTAAATGTAACATAAGTGGATTGAAAAGATGTTGACAAATCAACCATCATGGAGATGGTGAGTAACTGTTAATTATGTCAAGATCTTTTCAATCCAATGTTACATATAATAGTTACATATCTCTGACAATTTGATGATAAGTGTTGATTATGTAATTTACATTATGTAACTAATAGTTACCTTATATTAATGGAACATACATAAGATGGTGCAACTAAATATCTTTTAAACAATCTCTCATGCTTCATTGTACTTTCTACATACACTCTGTGTAACTCTCAAATACAGGATTCATAACAAACAAGAGAACTACAATTTCATGAATAGGAAGGCACATGAAGTTCTAAATACTGGTTGTCATGTTATTTAATGTTTAAACTGCACTGAACAAATGTGTGTGTGTGAGAGAGAGAGTATGTGTGTGTGTGTGTGCGGACTCCCCCCCCCCCCCAATGTCTCAAAAGGTCACCCCAAGCCCTATGTTTGAATACTCTGAAATTGAAATACATCTAATATGCTCATGCATCTTTTATACAATCATGTGTATATATATAATCTCAGTATATACCTCACCACTGCCATCATCATCATCACCATTTTTCTTGTCTGTTTTCCTATGCTTTAATGGGTTTTCTCCTGCTTACCATCTTGCCACTTGTCATAATCCTTTGTCATCTTCTTGACGTTCTGCCGACAGAGGTCAGCTTAAACTTCTTTCTTTTGTGCCTGCTTTGGTCTTCCTCTTCTGCAAATTCCTTTTACTGTGGTTGCTTGCCACTTCTTACCCAACTACCATCCTTCTTATACATGATATACCTGTCTGTGCCAGCTCAGTTTCCTCTCTTGCACCCCATGTCTTAATCCTTTCATACCTAGTTTTTCTCTCGGCTTATTTATGCGCTGTCATCCTTGTATACTAACATATAGTTGAGCATTCTTGCTTTCTTTCTTGTCAACTCTCACTCTTCTTCCACTTTCTAAATCCATGTTATGCTAACATGCAGCATTGCACTTGACATATAGGCATCATACAATTTGTCCTTTACTAACAGAGGGAATTCCTTTGTTGTGAGCAGAGATAGTAGCTCTCTGAATTTTTTACATCCAGTTCTTCAGCTTTTCAAAACGAATCAATTAATTCCAGGGAATAATCCAAATATCTATATATCTATCTATCTATCTCTCTATCTACCTATCTCTGTATTCATTTATCTCTATATCTATCTATCCCTATTTATCTACCTATCTATCTACCTACATATTTATCTGTCAATCTGTATATATATATGTGTGTGTGGATGTATGTATCAATATATATAAAAGAGAGGATGTGTGTGTGTACGTGAATGTAGTTTATGCTCGTCCACAAATTAGCACGCATGTCGCTCCAATTTTAGGAGAAGATTCGGAATGACCCTATGTGCATTTTCATCAACTTTCTCTCTCAGAGGTACCCGCATATACCTGTAAAAATCGATAAACTTTTACCAATTTTGAAGTTTGTTGACATGGCGAAGTCAAATCTGTGCGTACGCGCATGAAGGAGAGAGAGAGAGAGAGAAAGAAAGAAAGAAATAGTGTGTTTGTGACAGGGGGGAGATACAGAGTGTTTGGTAGCATCTAGCAAAAAAAAAAATGAAAAAGTGGGTAAGGCAGACAGAAATCAAAGCAAATTTTTCTAAGCAAGACAGAGTTTACTTTGCTAGCATCTAACAAAAAAAAAAAAAAAAAAAAAAAAAAAGAACGAAATAGTGGAAGAGGGAGGCAGAAAGCGTATTAGGAATGAAAATGTAGGTAAGGAAGACAGAGTAAGTGTAAAATGTAAAATGCATTTCTTTTTCTTAAACATGAGATATAGTTTAAAATATACGATGTTTTTGAAAGACACTATATTCTATAATGAGATTATATATACTTTCTCACACAACAATTCAAATATATTTATTTTAAATCATTTATTTGTTTTAAATCGTTCATCTTTCTCCCACCTCTCACTCTCACACACACGCACATATACTACTTTGGGAGCGAAAGAGTTTTGTTTATATTTCAAAACAACTATGAAACAAAAATGTAACAATTTGTCAATCCCCCCACAACCCGTTTTTCGGACCACAAAAAGGGTTTGGTAATTTTTCAGATTAACACCCGCACGATTTCCACTAGGGTGTTACGGTTAGGATTAGGGTTAGGGTTAAGGTTAGTGTTAGGGTTAGTGTTAGGGTTAGGATTAGGATTAGGGTTGGTGTTAGGGTTACGGTTTTAGGGTTAGGGTTAGGGTTAGGATTAGGGTATGTGTTAGGGTTACGGTTTTAGGGTCAGGGTTAGGGTTAGAGTTAACCTAGAAGGGACAGGCCCCTTATTTTTGGGTTAAGGCTGTTGGTAAATTTTCCTAAGTTACTCCAATTCACATCCCCAATGCAAACCTTCAGATCAACCTTTTCCTATGCAGATCTCTAATGCAACTTTAAAAAAAAAAACAGTCAATGAGTGGAAATAACCAATAAACTGATTCCTTATGGGATTTCCCAATCAAATTTCCAGCAAACCATTTTCAGCCAAACCAATTTCAATGGATTTCGCTCAAATCCATGTTACTTATTTTGGTTTGAAATAAAGCACTTGATCACTTAATAATCCTAGCTTAATCCCGAGCAGCGCCGGGCTATACTGCTAGTATATATATATATATATATATATATATATATATATATATATATATATATATATATATATATATATATATATCTGTCTATCCATCTATATGTATGTGCGGAGAGTGTGTTTTTGTGTGTATGTAGACATATATTTATATATGGGTATATACATATTTGTGTAAGTGCCAATGTATGTGTGCGTGTGTATACATATTTGTGTGTCTGTGCTGGAATAGAGTTTTAGACTTTATTCCAACATAACAGCCTGAAGAACTGTGTGGCTGTTACACAACAAAACTGTTGGTAATTGCTGGAGTAAAAGTTAAGACTCTACTTTATGGTATTGAGTACTTCTTTCTTTACTACCTAAATATATATGTATGGATGTATATATATAGTTCTTTTATGTTTGTGTGTATAATTTTGTATATCTCTCTATTTAGTTATATATGTATGTAGGATGTGAAGGTGCATACCTAGTGGTTCAGATGTTGGGTTTATGATCACAAGGTTGCAAGTTCAATTGTTTAGACTTGATTTCATGTGACTCTAGTGTACACAGCAGTAAATCAGTTCCAGCCTAGTGCTGGAAAATGAATTTTGAAAATAATGAAAACTTTAGTAAAATAACTTTGTTATTATTTAAGATAACAAGCTGGAAAAGGTATTAGCACATTGGACAAAATGCTTAGCAGCATTTCTTCCAGCTCCTTACATTCTTGTTACAAATGTCCTTTCATCCTTTTGTGATTAATATAGTAAGGTATCAGTCTATTACCTGAGTGAATGTAATCCCTAAAGTTGCTGGTCTTGTGCCAAAATTTGAAACAATTATTAAGCTGATGTTTGTAACATAAATTAACATGAAATTTTGATGAAAGAAGTTTTAATTTAGATCACTTTAAAACCAGGAACTTGTATTCTGGAACCAAGGGGAATGGTCTGAGGAGGCATGGTATCAAAAGGATTAACTTAACTATTGTTAACCATGTTGATGTTGTAGTAAGATAAATAAATTTTGTCTGAACTTCTGAAGAAAAGGAATCATCATCATCATCATCATCATGGCAGCAAGCTGTCAGAATCATTAGCTTGCTGGACAAAATGCTTAGCAGCAACTTGTCCATCTCTACGTTCTGAGTTCAAATTCCGCTAAGGTTGACATTGCTTTTCATCTTTTCAGAATTTGTGAAATAAGTACCAGCTCCCTTTCCCCCAGTTTCTATAGTAGAAAGGATTATTATTATCATCATCATCATCATCATCATCATTATTATTATTTTGTAGGGGGTATTACCCATGTTTCTGGGTTCTTTTCACAGCTGTACCCCATTTGGAATTTGCATTAGGGAGGCAGGCTTGTTTGTAGTTTGTAGAGAAAGCATTAAACATGCCTGAAAAACAAACATGGTCTCCCCCCTCACAACTAAAAGACATAAAGAACTATGAAAGAAGGTGAATAAGTACCGGTGATGGGGCAATGAAGAGAGAACTAACACTCGATTATTCTAGAACTCCCAGAATAAAAACGTAAACACCTGAAAGACTTTCCCTCTATTCATTGCTAAATGTCTTTACCGCTTCTTCATTGTGAAAAGTAAAGAAGCTAGAAAAGATTGAGCGTATTTCAGTCTAATTGTCATTGTAAATGACTTAGGCTTTCCTTTTTCTGTCTCTATCGATTCACTCCTTTTCTCTACGGTTAAGAGACTGAAGGTGCGTGGCTCAGTGGTTAGGAGTATTCAGTCCATGACCATAAAGTCATGAGTACGATTCCCTGTGGCGCGCTGTGTTCTTGAGCAAGGTACTCTACTTCACCTTGCTGCAGTCCACTCAGCTGGCCAAAATGAGTTGTAGCTGTAATTCAAAGGGACCAGCTTTGTCACATTCTGTGTGAATCTGAATCTCCCTGAGAACTACATTATGGTATGCATGCCTGTGGAGTACTCAGCGACAGATACATTTATTTCCATTGGGACAGTAATAGTGATGGGGAGGCATGATTTTTGTTTGAAATCCTTCAATATAATGCCTGGCCTATTTGAATCTATCTTTGTGTCAGTTCGAACTGTGAAGTTCCAAAGGAGTGAGATGTGTTTCCACCAGGTCCAGGTCTTTGCAAATTACCCAGTCAATTTACTGTACTGTGCTATAATGCCTGTTGAGATACTCTGTAGGTGCAAGAAGGCTGCACATGGAGACTGATCAATAGTTTCATTTTGCTATTTACATACACAACATGTACTAGAAACTGTTCTTTAAGATGTTGGCCTGGTAGCTTCTTGTAGGTAGGCATTGATCCTGGGCAGCTATGATAAACCCTTCTGTCTCTGATTTTAAGCCAGAAAATGCTAACCATTGATGGGTAAGGGCTTTGTCAACATCAGCATTGTTAGCTCTTTTTGGGTATTTGCCACTGAGAGGTTTTTCTTGCCTTTTATCAGTGTGAATAACTAAGGCAGCAGTTTTAGCAAGGGTTTTCATATGCTTAGCTTTTTCTGTGCTTGTTTCCAGTACATCTAATTCTAGGACTTGCTTGTATTTGGAATTCACTTAGATATTTCCTTGCCTGTTTTGTTATTGAGTATGAGACTTTCTTGTTTTCATGCTCTAAGACAAGTTTTAGCATCCAGTCATCAGAATTTTTCAGGTTAAGTGTTTAGGCCAATTGTTGCATTCATCATTGTTAATTCAAGTTGTAAAAGTCCATGGCCACTCTTCTATTATCATCATCATCCTCTTTTTTCAATTTTGTTTCCATTTCTTGCCAAGTGTCTTCCACACACCCAAGACAAAGAAATTCATTGCATACATTGCTAGGCCATTGAAATAAAGACACCAGATTGTTCATTTGCAGAGTCATCATCATCATTTAACATCTATTTTCCATGCTGGCATGGGTTGGTCAGTTTAACAGCCTGGGAGCTGCACCATACTTCAGTCTGATTTGGCATGGTTTCTACAGTTGGCTGCCCTTCCTAATGCCAACCACTCCAACAGTGTAGTGGGTGCTTTTTATGTGCCACCAGCATGGGTGCCAGTTACGAAACACTGGCGTTGGCCATAACTACAACCCCACTTGGCTTTACAGGTCTTCTCAAGCAGAGTATATTGCTAAAGATCTCGGTCACTTGTCACTGCCTATGTGAGGCTCAACATTCGAACAGTGCTTTTTACATGCCACCAGCACCGGTGCCCGTTATGCAATACTGGCATCAGTCATAACTACGATTCACTTCGCTTGACAGGCATATCACCCAACATTTGAAGAGTACTTTTTATGTGCCACCAACACAAGTGCCAGTTACATGATACTGGCATTGGCCACAACTATTATTTCACTTGAGTTGACCACTAAGTTACAGGGATGTAAACACATCAGCATTGGTTGTCAAGCGATGTTGGGGGGACAAACAAACATACATATATACGACGGGCTTCTTTCAGTTTCCCTCTACCAAATCCACTCACAAGGCTTTGGTCGGCCTGAGGTTATAGTAGAAGACACTTGCCCAAGGTGCCACGCAGTGGGACTGAACCAAGAACCATGTGGTTGGTAAGCAAGCTACTTACCACACAGCCACTCCTATTCCCTGCCGAACACAAAAAATATTGTAGCTATATTCTGCCAAAGAAACCAGGTGAAATTTGTTTCGATGAAACACTATTTTATAGAAAATTTTCAGTGAAAGAAGTTCCCTGTTCAATACTCACTGGCAATATTTAAATTTGGTGAAAAAAAATTTTGTCACCTATGCCAAAGCAGTTAACAGAGAGTGTGAGAAATTCAAATTGAATGAGTTGATCCCGTGTTTAATTTTTGTTCAAGGGCTTACTGCAAGCAAAGATGCAGAACAGGACTGAAATTTAACTCTACAGGCAGTAGCAGAAGAATGTCAGGATTATAAATCTACGACAAGACGCAGATAGAATTAAAGAGAAAGATTGCTCTCATATTCATGCATGTCAATTGGTATCAGATTAGAAAAAAACTGTCAAGACCAAATCCATGCTATGGGTGCAGTGGTCTACATTTTAAAAGCAACTGTCTGTTTAAAAATATAAAATGCTTCAAGTGTGGTAAGATAGGTCATAAAAAATCACACTGTAAAACAAAACCTAAAAAACAGTTCAACAGAAAAAATCATGTAAGTAGGTTATCGCTGACAAGAAATAGGAACTGAAAGGAAAACTGTGTATGTAAGAATTAATAACACAAACATAAAGTTACAATTGGATATGGGTAGTGATATCTCAATAGTTACATGGAAAAAATCAGGAGACCTAGATTAAAAGAAACTTCAAAAATTGCTCGTGGTGTTTCAGGAAAAAAATATTTTAAGGACAAATTGATAAATGACATTACATTTCATGAAAAAACCTTTAAAAGCCAAAGTTTTTGTGTCGAATAGTATGACAAATTTATTTGGAATTGACTGGATGGAATTATTTAACTTATGGAACCATCCCCTTAAATCTTTTCTGTAAAAATGTAAATGGTTTTTCTGCCAGTCAGACAAATTTTAAAAAATTAAAATAGATTTTTCCTGAGGTTCTGTCTGATAAATTAGATCTGTGCACCAAAATGAAGGCAAAGTTTCAAATAAAAGAAAACACCATACTGACATTTAAACAAAAACGAACTGTACCGTTCACAGCATTAGAACAGATAAATAGAGAAACTAGGAAAAATTGGAGTTATCCAAAAAGTGGACTATAGTCAATGGGCAGCACCCACTGTGTATGTTAAGAAAAAGAATAATAAAATCAGACTGTGTGCTGATTTTCCCACTGGTTTAAATGAATGTCTTAAAACATACCACTATCCACTACCTACTCCAGAGGATATTTTCACAAAATTAAACAGTGGCAAGATATTTTCTAAATTGGATCTTTGTGATGCAAACCTACAAATTAGAGGAGATTATGAATGCTCTAAATACCTAACAATTAACACACATAAAGGACTGTATAAATACAACAGGTTACCATTTGGCTAAAAAATCACACTGGTGATTTTTTAACAGATTATGGATGCAATGTTAGCAGACTGTGTATTCGCAATTCCATATCTGGATGATACACTCATTAAAAGCAAATCCGGTGACCAACAAGTAGAACATGTAAAATATGTTCGAGAAAATTGAAAAAAAGTGTGTATTTTTCTCACCAAAATTAGGACAAATTTAGGACAAATTATCAACAGAAATGGACACCAACCAGATCCTTCAATTGCAGACGCAATAAAAAATTTGCCGCCTCCGACAAATACTGTAACCGTACACACTTTTTTTGGGGCTGGCAAGTTATTACCAAAATTATATTCCAAATATGCATAAGGTGAGGGTTCCACTGAATAGTCTTCTAAAAGATGTGAAGTGGAATTGGTCAGAAAATTGTCAAAAGGCATTTGATAAAATTAAAAAAATATTAATATCTGTTTTGTCATTAGCACACTTCAACCCTGCAACGGAGATTGTTGTAGCTTCAGATGCTTCTGAATACGTGAGTACAGTATAGGAGCAGTTATGCTACATAAATATAAAGGTGATGACATGAAGGCAGTGGTTCATGCCTCACATTCTCTGATATCAGCTGAAAAAAATTACAGCAAAATCAAAAAAGAGGCTTTGCCATGAAAATTTCACAGATTTTTACATGGTAAAAATTTCCTACTACAGACTGATTATCATCCATTATTATCGATATATGGGTTGAAGAAAGGAATTTCTATCTGTACTGCTAATAAGTTGCAATGCTAGGGTACGTTATTATTAAATTATGATTTTAAGATGTAGTATATACCATCCAAGAAATTAGGTCATGCTGATTGTTTATCAAGACTGATTTCATAAAATGCTGAACCATTTAAAGATACCATGATTGCTGCTTTGCGAGCAAAAAATAAAATTTAAAATGTTTTGTGTAACATCAAACATGAGCTGCCAATTACTTTACAAGACATAAAATTAAAATCAGAAAATAATAAATTCATTAAAAAGATTACAGAAATATTGAAAGCTAAAAGAGATAAAAATATGTGCAACTCAAATGCAAACCATTTCTCAATGTGTGACAATGTGTTGATGTATGCACAAAGAGCCATTGTGCCAACCACACTACAAAAGCGATTACACTGTACAACAAATTTTTTTTTATTATTACACAAACTAAAATCACTGCTACCTTTACAAAATCTACAGTCATATTTTCTCTATCACCCACCAATTTTTAGCCAATAGCAATTAGATACTTCAGCTTACATATTCTAATTAAACAAACTCTATAGTGACTGTTCTTAAAGTTTTGCTATATCAGAATGTTTATATTTTTAGTATATTAGTTTAAATCACAAAAACTTACCTAATTTCATGAGTTTTAAGTAAATTTTTTCTTTATTAAACATATTTACTATATGCAGGCACATCGTTATATATACAAAAATGGAAAAGGAACATTCATTTATAAGAGTGTTTGTTTCAGTTTATTGTTGACTATATTTTCGCATCATTTTATATTTAACATCTGGTTCATTACGTTGGAGATTCCAGCAAAGAGCTGCAAGCATTGCAAGACTCTATTTACCTTTATATCTATTTTCAGTTTTAGCTATATTTTGATGGAATCTTTCTCCATGCTCATTGCTAACATCTACAGTATTCTCCGGGAAAAAATCAAGATGCGAATGTAAAAAATAGAATTTGCGATCCAACAAAGATGCTTTCCTTTACTTTAGCGTCACTTAACTTAGGAAGCTGCCTTTTAGACACTGAAGTACTGGCTGATCATATTTTAGAACTTTGAAAAATTGCTTCATGAGACCTAATTTAATGTGTAGTGGAGGCAACAGAACTCTTTTTCGACAAGAGGTTCCCGAATAAAATTATGTGAGCCTGGTATTAGTACATCACATGATGGCCATTCTGAATGGATATAGTGCTCTGCTTTTGCCCTACTATCCCATTTACAAAGGAAGCACATGTATTTTGTATAGCCAGTTTACAGTCCATTTAACAGTGCAACTACTTTTAAGTCAGCACATGAGCCATTTATGTTCATCGTAGTTCATTTTATTTAATATAAAAGCCAAGGTTTTATAGTTTTCCTTTAAAATAAATGTGCAATGGGTACAAATGGGAAAGCATTGCTATTATTTAAGAGAACAGCCTTAGTACTGCATAGAGATGCATCTCCATTCTTCTGGGTCGTAGACAATATTAAGGTCATTAAACAATCACTGGATATTGATGTTCTTCATTGAAAAATGATGCTGCAAATTATCAGAACAAGCGCTAAATTTTGTAATTCTTATGTCCTTTTCTAGTAAATTTTTCTCTTCAAACCAAGAGGTGAGTAATTCACTTTGCTGTTTTGTTAAACCTAGATCCTGTACTAAATCATTTAATTCGGGCTGACTAAAAAAACTTTGGCTCCAATGATGTTTGTGCTAGTTCAAATGAGTCATTAAATTCTGCATCTGTGTCATCTGAGTCTTCTGAATTGGATGATGGATGCATTCTGGGGGTGGTTCAGAAACTGGAATCTCTGCAGAATGGGGCACAGTAGCTGATTTAAGGTTAGGATACATAATCGATTTTTCACTTTTCTTGGTGTGATATGGAAAAAAAAGTTGAATAAAAAATTTCAATATTACAGAGTATAAATTCAATACAAATTATAATAATATAAGTATTATAATAATATAATACAAATAAATCAATACGTTAAAAATTTTGAAAGTTGTAATTAATACCTTTTATGTCAACCAAGTAGAAGTAACAGTCTGTTGTGTGGTCCCGAGGCTCCCTCCAAACCATTGGAGCACCAAATGGCAACTGTTTGTGTTCCATTAAGCCATCTTGACAGCGAGCTTGAACAGTTTTTACAACATATGTGAGGTACCCAATTCTTGTCTTAGTCTCCAACCTTGTGCTTGAAGTACAGGTGGTAAAGTTTTTTGATATAAGTAGTGAGACTTTGCTGATGTTTTTATATCACATAATTTCCACAAACGTAACAAAACTTATCCGGAGAATTTTTGCAAGCTCTTTTAGGCATATTAGAGTTATTAAATGAATATTTAGCTCTCTGAAAATTCCTGTGAAAGAAAATCCTTAGAGCATTTACATACAAAATTTAAAAATTGATAGCACTACTAAAAAGTAAAAGTAGTAATTTGCATTAAAATGGTAGGTGATTATAGTAAAATGAAGTTCATTTTCTGATTTTATGCACAAAACTCAAGAAATGAAGTGGCCAGAAGTGTATAAATACAAAAAGCCGACATCTGCAGTTACAGTAAGTTTTTTACACAAATTGTTCACCAGATATGGTGTTCCTGGTATCATTGCATCTGATAATGGAAACTCAATTTATGTCAGACAAGTTCAGAAATTTTTATAAAACGTTTCTTATCAAACATGTCACCACTCCGCCATATGGTCAAATGGACAAGCAAAGCAGGAACTTTTAATTGATGCCATGAAGCAATAATATTCAAAACAGCAAAATGTACACACATGAAGTTCAAGTGTTGCAAAATGTAGGTCATATGGGTTCAAAATGTACTTTCTGATTGACCATCCAACATACCAGCAGCAACTGAATTAACTTTCTGTTTGAAGGCGCATTCTAGCCTTAGGCGGAAGTTGTTGCTTAAATCCATACAACACCAACCCTTCCTGGTTAGCGTCTGTCCAAGCACAACTAACTCACTCTCCAGTGAAAAGATAATTTTATATCTTACTACACTTTTTTAAGGTCTCCATTCTTCAACTATAACCAAGATTCATTTGCTGTGACATCCTGCGTTTGTCTGAGATACTGACCATGTAGTTCTTTTCCCAAATGTTTCTTTCTTGCTCCTGTTTTCCTCTTTTCTTGTATTTTGTTGCAGTCTCTACAGCTTCTGTCTCCTCTTCTCTGGTAGCTGAAATCAGTCTTTCTGAATTACTTCTCACATACTCTTCTATGTCACAATTTTGTTATCTCTACACAGTCTTCTATTACTGTCAGTCCTCTCCTTGTCTCTGAGATGTAATGACCTGTACATGAACGTTGTCTTTCTGGTTTTACAGTCTATGTCTCTTAGTTCTTCCTTAGTCCAGTTCATGAAAGCAGCAGAATATTGTATTAGAGAGACCATCCATGTATTTACTACGGAGATGCTTTTCTTTCCATTCAGTTTTGAATGTAGCACCTTTTTTATTCTCCTAAGATATTCATTTCTCATCTTCTCTTTCATTTCCTGACAGAGAATTCTATCTGTCTATATTTACATTCTTAGTTCAAATTCCACCAAAGTTGACTTTGCTTTTCGTCCTTTCCAGGTTGATGAAATAAGTACTAGTTGAGCACTGACCTCAATGTAATCAACTAACCCCTTCCCCCAAAATTTCAGGCCTTGTACCTATATTAGAAATTCTTCTTCTTGCATGAATATTATTATTATTATTCAGATATGAAAGTTCATGACTCAGTGGTTAAATTGTTGGGCTTACAATGGTGAGGTTGGGAGTTTGATTCCCAGACTGGGTTGTGTTGTGTTCTTGAGCAAGACACTTTCTTTCAGTTTGCTCTAGCTCACTCAGCTGTAGAAACAAGTTGTGATGTCATTGGTGCCAAGCTGTATCGGACTTTGCCTTTCCCCTGGACAACATTGGTGACATGGAGAGGGGAGGCTGGTATCCATGGGCGACTGCTGGTCTTCCACAAACAACCTTACCTGGCTCTGTGCTTAGGAGGGGAACTTTCTGGGTGCAATCCCTTTTGTGTGAGGACACATGGCCTAGTGGTTACAGTATTGCACTCACAATCGCAAGATCGCAGTTTCAGTTCCTAGACCAGGTAGTGCATTGTGTTCTTGAGCAAAACATATCATTGCTCTGTGATTACTTCAACACCTGATGCATGGCACCTTATGCACCTGTTCAGGTAACATCAAATTGATGGAAGGACTGAGCTAATGTACAGCACATACTTTTCACCACTATAAACAAATCATCTGTGCAGGTTCTTCAGCAAAAGCTGAACACTCATACGTCATTTTTGACGGGATAGTCCATCATTATTCAGAGCACAAGCTGGCAGAATCATTAGTATTCCATATAAAATGCTTGGTGGCAATTCTTCTAGTTTTACAATCTAAGTTCAGATTCTGCTGAGGTCGTTCAACTTTGCATTTTATCCTTTTGGAGTTGATAAAATAAATACTAGCCAAGTACTGGAGTTGATGCAATCAACTAACTTCCTCCACCTAAAACTGCTGACCTTCTTCCAAAATTTTTAACATTATTATTATTATTATTATTATTATTATTATTATTATTAAAGGAGCTAGCTGGCAGAATCATTAGCACTTCAGGCAAAATGCTTAGTGGCATTTCGTCTGTCCTTACGTTCTGAGTTCAAATTCCGCTGTGGCCTTTTGAGGCTGATATATTCGACTCATCCCTTCCCTCCAAATTTCAGGCTTTGGGCTTATAGTAGAAAGGATTATTATTATTATGGAAAGTGGCAAGCTGGAAGAATCATTAGTACACTGGGCAAAATACTTAATGGTATCTCATCCGTTTTGAAATTCTGCTGAGGTCAACTTTGCCTTTCATCCTTTCTGAGTTGATAAAAGAAGTACCAGTTGAACACTGGGGTCAAGGCAATTGACTAGCCTCCTCCTCAGAATTGCTGGCCTTGTGCCAAAATTTGAAATCATCATCATCATCATCATTATTATAAGGCGAGCTGGCAGAATCATTAGCATACTGGACAAAATGCTTCGTGGCATTTTGTCCATCGTCATGTTCTGAGTTTAAATTCTGTTGAGGTTGACTTTGCCATTCATCCTTTTGGGGATGATAAAATAAGTACCAATTGAACACTAGGGTCAATGCAATTGACTTACCCACTTTCCCAAAACTGCTGGCCTTGTGCCAAAATTTGAAATCATCATCATCATCATCATCATCATTGTCATCATTATTATTATTATTAAGGCAGTGAGCTGGAAGAATTGTTAGCACTCCAGGAAAAATGCTTAGTGGCATTTCATCCATCTTTATGTTCTGAGTTCAAAATCTGCCAAGGTTGACATTGCCTTTCATCCTTTTGGGGTCGATAAAATAAGTACCAGTGAAACACTGGGATCGATGTCATCGACTCATCCCCTCCCCCAAAATTTCAGGCCTTGTGCCTCTATTAGAAAGGATTATTATTATTATTATTAGTAGTAGTAGTAGTAGTAGTAGTAGTAGTATGGAAGATTAAAAGATTTACATTGGTATTACATGACAAACATATTTAAAACTTTTTGTATTTTTTTCAAAGTAACTTGAATTTGTTTTCATCTGAGACAAAACTATTTGCCATTCTTTAATGCCATTGATCCAAGATATTTTGTTACAGTGCTTCATGTCCTATATACTGTAGTTATTATTGTAGTTGTTGATGTTGATGTTGTCATTGTTGCTGTGGAGTTAATTATTCTCAAGTTACCCCACAGTGTAATATTCCTCTCACCTTTACACAAATGTTTGTCTGTTGAAAGTCAGTCAACCATTTAGGAATTTGACCCCCAACTCTTCAACCCACTGGCCTTTTTTTTATTTAGAGAATTAATTCATCCATGACTAAATACAGAAAGCCCACCTCAAACTGGAGTCTCTTCATGGTATCAATATTGTTTACAGACTCAGGTTCTGTGTTATCATCACCACCACCACCACCATTATTATTGTTACTTTTAGTACACACAACCATCAACACTGCAACCACAACCACCACCACCATAAATACCACTACCACCATCTCTACCACCACCACCACCAACCAAGTAAGCTTCTACATGATTCCCTGACTTGCTAGAAATGCCACCAATTTCCCTCATTGTCTTACATGTTGTTCCAGATTCACTGTACTTAGGAGAAAGATAGAATGGCCATGACTGGAATATTTTTGATCAGAATAGATCTTACTTGATTGGTTCTGACCTTGCACTTTACAACATTATCATCAACATTATCATAATGCTTTAGATATTTCTATCAGTTCCACATTAGTTTAGGATGATGTTATTAAGAATAAGTGTGTGCATATATGTATATGCATATATATGTAAGTATGTATATCTGTAATTCATGTATATATGTGTATGTATACATGTTTTTATGCATGGAAATATGTTTGTACATATATGTATTTATATGTATGCACACAAAAAACAGTAAATGACTCACTAAATAATTTTAGGTGAGGAACAAAATAGAAAGAAAATTTGGATAAAACACATTAAATAACATATTTAGTACTACCTCACAGCTTTATTGTCCTCTCCTGAAGTGGCTCAACAAATGAAGCTTCCTCTAACCTGTTAGTGTATAGCAGCTGGACAAATGTACTGGAACAAATAGTTCTACAACAACTGAGTTGAAATTTGTCTTTCAAAGTTGTGAATACTTTATAAAGCTCTCGACATGGAACTATATTCTTGAGTGTAATGTGTATGTGGATATGTTTGCATGTGTGTGTATATCTTTTATCTTTTACTTGTTTCGGTCATTTGAGTATGGCCATGCTGGGGCAGCACCTTGAACAGTTTTAGTTGAACAAATCAACCCCAGGGTTTATTTTTTTAAAGCCTAGTACTTATTCAGTTGGTCTCTTTTGCTGAACCATTAAGTTACTGGGGCTTAAATACACTAACACTAGTTGTCAAATAGTGGTGGGGCATAAACACAGACACAAGGACACACACACACACACACACATATATATATCATCATCATCATCATCGTTTAACATCTGTTTTCCATGCTGGGAGGCTGTCCAGACTCTGTCTATTGTGGCATCGTTTCTATGGCTGGATGCCCTTCCTGATGCCAACCACTGGCACAGGTACATTTATGCAGCACTGGCATATATATATATCAGATGTGGTGTGCAAGAGAGACAACTGCACTGGTATGGTCATGTGTTGCGAATGAATGAGGACAGCTGTGTGAAAAAGTGTCACACCCCAGCAGTTGAAGGAACCTGTGGAAGAGGTAGACCCTGGAAGACATGGAGATGAGGTGGTGAAGCATGACCTTTGAACATTGAGTCTTACCAAGGCAATGACTAGTGACCAAGACCTTTGAAGAAATGTTGTGCTTGAGAAGACCTGACAAACACAGTGAAACCATAACCTGTGGCCTATGTTAGTGGGTGTAACCAACCCACTTATGCGTACCCTTCATTCATTGGACAATAAACTTTGCTTGCGAAGACCTGTTGAGGCAAGTGAAATCAAAATCAAAATTGCTGACATGGTTGATGACAGTACTGCCAGATTGGCACTCGTGCCAGTGGAACATTAAAAGCACCATCCAAGCATGATCATTGCCAGGGCCGCTGATTGGCTCCCGTGCCAGTGGCACATAAAAAGCATCATTCGAGCGTGATCATTGCCAGCGTCGCCTTACTGATACGTGTGCCGGTGGCACATGAAAAACAACATTTGAGCATGGTCATTGCCAGTGCCGCAAGACTGGCTCCTGTGCAGGTAGCATGTAAAAAACATCTTTTGAGCGTGGTCGTTGCCAGAACCGCCTGACTGGCCCTCGTGCCAGTGGCACATAAAAGTACCCACTACACTCTCAGAGTGGTTGGCGTTAGGACGGGCATCCAGCTGTAGAAACTTTGCCAGATTAGATTGGAGCCTGGTGCAGCCTTCTGGCTTACCAGTCCTCAGTCAAACCATCCAACTTATGCCAGCATGGAAAGCAGATGTTAAACGACGATGATGATGATGATAATGTGATGGGCTTTATTCAGTTTCCATCTACCAAATCCACTCACAAGGCTTTGGTTGGCCCAAGGCTATAGTAGGAGACCCAGATGTCACACAGGGGCACTGAACTAAGAAGCAAGCTTCTTATTACACAGGCATACCTGCACCTATATATATATGTGTGTGTGTATTTATGCATAGCTACACACATGTACGTATGTACACATGTTGAGAAGGGATTAAAGAATCATTGTGACAAGATGGTGTACAAAGCAATGTGTTCCATCATGGTTACTTCCTTTTAGATCCAGACTGACACTTTTTCCCTTTTACTCACATACAGAGGTGGGGAGGAATGGCATACAATCAATCTTTAAAAAAAATAACAAAAAGCAAATGCTCTTCTGTTCTCCAACATGGCCACAGTATAAGCAGTCCTTTAGATTTGAACAATCTGACCTACAACCAAGACATATGGCACATTGCTGCACTCAAGAAAGCTTGCCCACCACAACAAAATTAAGATCCTAAACCAAGGTTCCACATAAAAAAGAATTTGTGTGGGTGCTGGTGCCATGTAAAAAGCATTGGTGATGGTGTCACATAAAAAGCACCCAGTACACTCTGTAAAGTAATTGGGAAGGGCATCAAGCTGTAGAAACCAATGGAACCTGGTGTGGATCCTGGCCTTGCTAGTTCCTGTCAAGCTGTCCAACAGATGTTAAATGAACTTTCTGTACACTCATACGTGCGCGCGCGCACACACACGCAATTATGATTTTAATTTTAATACAGACGAAACTACTAAAGGAGAAAGTTGAGTGACAAATGTTGAGAACTCTCTGTGTACAACCCAAGCACAGATACTTTTTAAAATTTTAACAGAGACAAAACTGCTAGAAATGAGAGTCAAATGGAAATATGCTGAAGATCCCTGTATACGCACATGCAAAAATACTATTTCATTTATATGCACACAAAACTATTGGAGAAGAGAATTGACTGGGTGAATGTTGACAACTTCCAGCATACACACATAAAAACTCCCAATTATGATTTTATTTTTAACACAAACAAAGCTACTAGAGATATATCAAATAGGAAAATGTTGAGAATTCCCTGTATACACACAGACAAATATTTCATTTCTAGACACGCAGAATTATTAAAGGCAAGAGTTGAACAGACACATCTGAAGGATTTACTGTATATTCATACACAAGTATTATTTCATTTTTACACATGAAAAATTACTAGGGATGAGAATTAAATGAATGAATATTGAGGACTTCTTGTATACACATAGAACTTGTAGAAATGTAAGTTGAACAGATGAATTTTGAGAATGTCCGATCAAAAAAATGACAGTAGGTGAATGTATGCAAAAGTATTGTTGAAATCACATCCATAAACATGAAGTAACATTGCTGTCTACTTTGATCTCGCTTTTTTTCCTACCAGCAGCTTATGTGTTGTCTTCTCTGTGTCCTTGTGTATCTCTGTCTCTCTCTCTCTCTCTCTGTGTCTCCCTGCCGTTTCACTTTGTATCACTTGCACCCCCACTTTCTCATTCACAGGCCAAGAAACTGGCACCCGATTGCACTGCACTAGATGGCTTTGTCACTGATGAAGATGAAGGTTCGGAGGTGGAGTGGAAAAAGACAAATAATAGGGTATTTACTGGTACTTAATTGTTTAGCTATTCCAATCTTGAAGGACATCTACGCTTCTCTTTAATGCTTCTGTGCTTCTTCTCTTTCTTCTTTTAACCGCTGATCATTATCATTATCATTATTATTATTATTATTATTATTATTATTATTATTATTATTATCATTATTATTATTATTATTATTATTATTATTATTATTATTATTATTATCATCCTTACCATCACCATAGTCATCATCATTGTCACCTTTATTGTTTGTGGTTTCTGAAATGTTCCAAGAGTTTCCATTTTTGAAACAAGAAATTGGTACATCTTGAACATACACCAAAGTGTTCAAGAGTAACAAGGATATTTAAGGTTTTGAAAAACATGTTGTTGTTATTATTAATAATATTATTGTTATTGTTGTTATTATTATTATTATTATTAATATAGAAAGGATTGAGGTAACTCCTCCTGAAGATATAGAGTCAAAATTAAAAGAAGAGTGCCATTTGCTATCTTGTGGAGGAGTTACCTCAATCCTTTCTATATTAACCAAAATGAAGTAGATTGACAAATTTATTTTTTGAACCAGTGGAAGACACGCAAGATGTCGAAATATTGTTCACAAGATAGCAAATGGCACTCTTCTTTTAATTTTGACTTATTATTATTATTATTATTATTATTATTATTATTATTATTATTATTATTAGGATGGTGATCTGGTAGAATCATTCACATGCTGGACAAAATGCTTATCAGCATTTCTTTCAGCTTTCTGTTCTGAGTTCAAATTCTGCTGAGGTCAGCTTCACTTTCATCCTCTTAGGGTTGATAAAATAAGTACCAGTCAAGTACTGGGGAGTGGAGAGAAAATAAAATTTACTCGTTCCTCACTCCCACCCCATGCAAAAAATTTTCAGACCTTATGCCAATAGTAGAAATTGTTGTTGTTATTAAGGCAGTGAGCTGGCAGAATTGTTAGTTTGCCAGGTGAAATGCTTAGTGGCATTTCATGTCTTTATGTTCTGAGTTCAAATTCTGCTGAGGTTTACTTTACCTTTCCTCCTTTCTGGGTCTATAAAATAAATACCAGTTGAGTACCAGAGTCAACATATTCAACTCATCTCCTTACCCTGAAATTGCTGGCCTTGTGCCAAAATTTGAAACTATTATTATTATTAATGTTATTATTATTAATATTTGTAGACAGGAAAAGAGAGGGATCAGTTTGTATGGATGTTTTAGTTCTTGTTGGTATCATTGTCAGCAACTCTGTACCACTTTTACTATCTACATGTATGAAATATGCATACAACTATTCCCTTGTTTTCTGTCTTCAGACATATATTGTATAGGCATAATGTTTACACCCTTGACACATGCAGTGTTGGTTAACAAACCTAATTCTATAGATATGCCTATAAGTATAAATACATAATGTGTGTTTATCATAAATTTAAAGATGCTAAATATCAGGAACTTTGCATGTCTACATGGTCCAAACCCTACCTAATTCTTTGTGTTTGTGGACAGAAAAATGAGAACAATTGCATGAATGTTCTGTTTCTTGCTGTCATTGTTGTTAATAACCGTGTACTACCTTTAACTATCCGCAATGTATGAACATATAAATGTTCCATTTTCTTCTGTCCACAAACTTATTGTACAGATGTAAAGTTTACAGTTATCATAACATACAGTGTTGGTTAATAAACATAGATATGTTCTATAATGGTTTTACAGTAGCATAACAAAACACTGTCAGCACTCTAATAATTTAATGTTTGATCTTGCTGGGTATAAAACATTTTAAATATGGAAATTAGTCTAATTACTTTACTTTAACTCCTAATATCAATGGGTTTATAAAGGCACTGAGCTTGCACAATCATTAGCATGCTAGACAAAATTGTTAGCAATTTCTTCCAGCTTTATGCTCTGAGTTCAAATATCACCAAGACAGATTTTGCCTTTTGTGGTCAATTAAAATAAGTACCAGTTGAGCACTGGGGTCAATGTAACTGACTGGCTTCACCCCACAAAATTGCAAACCTTGTGCCTGTACTAGAAAGAATGGTAGTGTGTTCATAAACAATGTGTTTGTGAATAGTTAAAGGTGGTACACAGTTGCTGAGGATGCTAACAAGAATCAAAATATCCATACAGTTCTTTCCTCTTTTTCTGTCCACAAACATTGTATAGATGTAATGTTTACAGTCATCCTAATGCACACATACACAGTATTGGTTCACAAATCTATATGTATGTTTTTATAGTTCATTATATAGTGCCAAATGTTTGTGTAGATATAGTTCAGGAATCTTTCTTTTTTTTTTTATATGCTATATATTTGAGTGACACTTTCACTTTTGCAAAATTTTAAACCAAAGTTTAGTCAACATTTTTGTAAGTTCAGTAACTTTGTGTTGTTTCTTCCTCATAATAAACCAAATTGGAGTTGTTAGACTGATGTGAGGTCTATCTTTTAATTTTTTATATTTATTTGTGTTAATTTCCTTTTACATTGCCCATCTCAGAGATAGCTTCTGCCTAACAAGTTTTTGGCTTGTCTGTTGATATTTCAATACAAAACTTTGGTAAATACTATATATGTTCTCCATTTTAGGATGTATCAACACGAAAGCATAAAATTACCAAAGAAATATCAGATATTGTCAACTACTGCGTATCGACACGATTTGAAGACTTTCAAATATCGCAACAGTCACGTGAGTTCTTCAGCAAATCAGTTTTTTACCAGAATATAAATGTGTGAGCTATCATGTGTGTGTGTGTGTTTGTGTATAATTATATATATCTGGCACAGGCATGGCTATGTGGTTAAAAAATTTGCACCCCAACCACATGGTCATAGGTTTAGACCCACTGTGTTGCACCATGGGCAAGTGTCGTCTACTACAGCCTTGTGAGTTGATTTGGAAAACTGAAACTGAAGGTAGCCCATCATGTGTGTGTGTGTGTGCATTTCTTTATCTTGACATCATGTTATAGTTGTAAACGATTGTCACTGTCATACAAGCAATGCTATTCCATTGTACAGCATACTCATGTCCAGCCACGGGGAAATATTACCTAGATTGGAAACAGATGAGGGTTGCTGACAGGAAGGGCATTGGGTTATGGAGCTCTACCTCAATAAACTGTCTGACCCATTCGTAAAGTGAACAGTAAAACAATGTTGATTTATATCATCATCATTTAACATCCGTTGTCCATGCTGGCATGGGTTGGACGGTTTGACTGGACTGGCACGCTGGAAGGCTGCATCAGGCTCCAGTCTGATTTGGCATCGTTTTCTATGGCTGGATGCCCTTTCTAATGCCAGCCACTCCAAGAGTGTAATGGGTGCTTTTACGTGCCACCAGCATGGGTGCTATTTGCATGACACCAGTATCTGCCACGACTGTGATTCTTGATGGATCTTCTTCTCAAGCACGACATAATGCCAAAGATCTTGGTCATTGTCTCCATGAGGCCCAACACTTGAAAGGAACTCAGCCACTTTGCCTCCATGAGGCCCAATGCTCACAAGGAACTCAGTCACATCACCTCCGTGAGGCCCACTCAAAAGGAACTCAGCCACCTTGCCTCCATGAGGCCCAACATACATTTATTATATGCTGTGCTTTAGAAAATCTATTTATTATATGCTGTGCTTGAGAAAATCTGTTGAACCAAGTGAAATCATAGTCGTGGCTGATACCAGTACTGTCCAACTGGCATGTAAAAAGTACTGTCATGCATTGCGCTTCATGAAGGCAATGACAGGTGACCAAGATGTTTGGCGATACATCATGCTTGTGTAGACCTGTCAAGCCAAATGAGATCACAGTTATGTCCGAAGATGGTGTTGCATCAACGGCACCCATGCTGGTGGCACGTAAAAAGCACACACTACACTCTTGGAATGGTTGGCGTTAGGAAGGGCATCCAGTCATAGAAACCTTACCAAATCAAAATGGAACCTAGTGCAGCTTACCAGTTTTCAGTCAAACCATCCAACCCATGCCAGCATGGAAAGTGAATGTTAAACGATGATGATATATGCATATCAACAACAAATTAAGAGGAGGATACTCTGCTGCAGACACAACATGTCAACTGCTCTGGGAATGGAACCCATGCTGCTCACAACCACTAACACAACACATTAACCACAAGGCTACACACTTTCACTACATATTATTGGCTGCAGATTGAGGCCAATAACCATAAGAATGGTCCAGTAACTGCTTTCAGTGTAAAGCCAGTCTGCTTTAAAACCTAGAAGTGTTGAAATATATGCCAGTTTTATGTTGTTTTTATGTGGTTTTGAAGGATTTGTTCATTCAGTGTAAACTATGAAGAATTGATGACTGTTTTTTGGGTAATTGTTTATCTTTTTTGTTTCTATTTTTATGTATTTTGATTTTCAGAGAAATATTGGCAAATCTGTTCCCTTAGTGAATCTCAAGCAGTGAAGTTAGCTCTGCAGGATCCAGAAGAATTTGTGAATCACAACAAACGCTTTCTATCACGCATTTACCCAAACGGTATGCGAGTAGACTCAAGCAACTTCAATCCTCTTGATTTATGGAACTGTGGTTGTCAAATAGGTAATTGCTGCTTATTATTTATTATTTCTGCTAGAAGGTCACATATTCACATATATTCATACAGCATGAACACTAATACACGCATATTCTAGATATGTTTGTGTGTGTGTTTATATATGTATGTGCATATATATATATATATATATATATATATATATATATATATATATATATACATATACACATACGCGCACGCGCACACACACACACACACACACGCACACACACGTGAGCACATAAGTGCAAAATAAGGTGGTGAAGATAGTATTTGAATACCAAAGGTAAGGTAATATGCTTTTATTAAAGCTGCAAAATTATCACAAAACTGTTAGTTTTACATTTGCATTCATTGGACAGTTGTGATAAAAAATGAATTAAAATTGTTATGGTACATGTAATTAAAATACACAAATAAGCATTTGAATTTGATTGGGTGGTTGACTTTCAAAACATAATGGTGTAATATTCATTACCTGCTGGGAAGGAGTTGAAATTTACCAGTAAGGTAAATATGAATATAATGATAAGATTGAAAAACAAACCTTGCTTAGAGTGGTGGGGAAAGTCCAGAAAATAATTATAAATACACAAGTTTAAGAAAAGAAAGAAGAAAGAAAGGAGAGATTGAATGAAAAGCATGAGATGAAGAAGAGAAAGAAAACTGAGGGAAGGATGGGAAGAAAGCAATAAGTGGAGGTTAGGTTTTTATGAATGCTGTTTTAACAGACCTGTGTCAAATTGATCTTTGATACTGTCTGTCAATCCGAAACACTTCAAGTCTCTGGTCCTTGCAACATAGAACATACACAAACTTCTTTTTTTTCACTTCTTCCCTGACTAGATATACCTATCTCCTAGCTTCCTTTATGACTATCTTATGCAGTTCCCTGCTACCCCAACACTTTCAGTTCTTCCAGGTCTGTTTCTTTGCTGTAATGGCCTTGTCTACAGCATAATTCCACCACCACATCATCCAAGGTCTGGATGGGACTTTGCTCCAGCTGCAGATTTGGTCTGTGACACTCAGCAAGCTGTCTTGCCGGGATTCCCAGTTACTCTCTATGTTACAAGTCTGTAGTTCCTCCTCCCTCTCATCAAATTTCTCATTTAGGGTGTCCCTAAATCTCTGACCACCGGCCTAACATGGGAAGCAGCCATAAAACACGCCAATGACCACAAAAAGTGTAAAATAACTGTTGAAGTCCCATGCACCACAAGGGGCAAAAAGGATTAAGAGAGAGAAATCTCTGACCATATACAGGATCCTTAAGCTTCCAAATCCTTCTTTCCCAGATTGGTCTGCTTCTAGGCATCCTTCTGGCCTAAAGTCTAAAGTCATTAATGACTATTCTATGCTGAGGAATACATCCTTCACCAGAGAAAGTCTTTGCATTTACAAGTGACCATGTATCTCACTACCTGGTGAGAATGAAGTCAATCTGGCTAACATGGTCACCCAGTTGATAGGTAAGCAGGTGACTGGCTGGCTTCCTGAAGCTAGTGTTGCAGATCAATAGGTTATTCGCATCACAGAACTCCAGTAGCCTTGTTCCTTCTTCATTTTGGGAATCAATTCCACGGCCCCATGGAAGATGCCTGGCCTCTGCCCAACATGCCCATTGAAATCCCCAGCCACAAAGATGAGATCATTGTCATTCATCTTTGATGCAGGAAAATATCAAAAGCGGTCCTTTTGTTCATTTGGTGAACCCACTTGGGGATGTAGGTAGAGATAATTGTTGCTGTACTATTCTGCAAAACTAGCTTAAGTACTCTATTGCACACTCTGACTACCTGTGTGACCTTATCCACCCACTTCTCTGCAAGAAGTATGCCCACACCACCTGTGACTGATATCTCCCCAGAAAATTTTATACCTATGCTTTTTGCCTGTAATGTGTCCACATAGATGATGGTGCACTTGCATTTAATGATTCTGCAAAGAAAGAGGCTTGGAAATCCCATTATGAAATGCTGCTGAATGAGGAGAATGAATGGAAGGAGAATCTGCCAAATGTTGACCCAACTGAAGGACCAGCTATCTGAATCAACAGTAGCTTGGTAGATAAAGTAATCAGGAATATGAAGACAGAGAAAGCTCCCCTCCACCTTACCTCTTGAATGCATGACACATCAACATGTCTCTGTTCGAGCATCTCAACAATTTCACCAGACCTACCTTTCAATGTGCCTACTCTGAGAACTGGGAAAGAACATGAGAAATGGAGATGATATTCAGTACCTGGAAAGAAGGTTTCAATGAACATTTGATGACAGACATGTCACATCAGTTGTTCTCACTTTAATATACTATCATTCAAACATGTTAAAATTGTTGCCCCTATTGGGAGTGAGTGTATTGCAAGTGTTGTAAATATGGGTGTTATTGCTGCAAGCATAAATGGGTCACTGTTTAAATTAGGTAAATAAATAAACAGCTGTTGGTTAATTCATTATAAGTAGAGAGAAAGGAGTAGGTGGTTAATCTATCAAATAATGCAGTGGATGAGATGACTGGTGGTGGTGGCAGGCTGGAAGCTATAAGAGTCTTCTGGAACAGAGGAGAGGCTTCCCATACTGGTGGTGGTGTGGAGGGGGGGACCATGTAGAGGTTTCTGTTATAAGAAAAGAGATTTCCAGTATAGGTGGTGGGAGTGGCAGATAAGGCCAACTTCACCATAGAAAATAGCAGCCAAGACAGGTAGTAAA